>NW_027185896.1:10215622-10395025 GCF_028583685.1 Petaurus breviceps papuanus | reverse complement strand
ATCAGAGGCAGCTAGGTAGCAAAGTGAGTAAAATGTGGAAGTGGGAATTAGGAAGATCTGAATTCAAAACCTGCCTCAGACACTTTGACTCAGGTTAAGTGACCCTGGACAAGTTGTTTAACATCTTTCAGCTTCAGTTTCCTTATCTGTAAGATGGGGTAATATTAGCATCTACCTCTCCTATGAGATGCAATATGTAAATGGTTTTGCAAACCTTAAAGTGCTATACAAATATTAGCTATTAATACCATCATAAATTTAGAGCTGGAAGGAGCCTTTGAGATCATCCAGTCCATACTTATGAGGATAGTATGGTGGAGCCATTAATAGAAATAAGAAAATTAGACCATGAGACAGATTGGGTGTTGGAAGGGTGGGGTGGGAATGGGGAAATGCAAAGTTTAGTTTTCAATATGTTGAGTTGGAAGCCTGTTGGAGATATCTAACAGGCAGTGGGAGATGTGGCCCATCTTCTCTTCTCCCTCTATATTACTTCACTTGGTGATCTCAAAAGCTCCTATGGATTTAATTATCATCTCTATGCTAATGATTCTTAGATCTGACTCTTCTGCCCTAATCTCTCTGCTGATCTCCAGTCTTGCATCTCTGTCTTTTAGGCATCTTGAACTAGATGTCCAATAGATATCTTAATCCATCCTCCCAGTCCCCCAAGCTCACAACCTAGGTGTCATCCTTGGCTCTTCATTATCTCTCACCCCCCTCCTGTATCCAATCTGTTAGGTCACCTTTCCAGAATCTCCAGAATACTCCCCAGCCCATACTTCCACTATCCTGGTTGTAGAGGATCTCATCACCTCACAAGTGGACTGTCTTAATAGCCTGCTGGTTAGTGTGCCTACCTCAAATCTCTCCCTACTTGTCTCTCCTCTGTTCAGCCACCAATGTGATTTACCTGAAGAGCTAGTCCATGTCATCCCCCCTGCTCCTTAAAATCCAGTGGCCCTATCACATCCAGAAGCAAATACAAAATCCTCTGACATTCAGAGCCCTTCATAACTTAGCCCCACTCTGTCTTTCTAGCCTCATATCTTATACCTCCCCACACCCTCACATACTCCCTGTTGTTCCACAAACTAGACACTCTTATCTCTTAGCTCCAGGTACTTCCCCTGGCTGTCCTCCATGCTCTCCCTCCTCATTTCTACCTCTTAGTTTCCCTGGCTACTTTCAGATCCCAACTAAAATCCCATCTTCTACGGGAAACCTTTCCCAACCCCTCTTATTTCTAGTGTCTTCCCTCTGCTAATTATTTCCTATTTAACTTATGTTAAATTGTTATGTTCTTGAGGGCAGGATCTACCTTTTTCCTTTCTTTGTATCCTAGACCCTTAGCATAGTACCTAGTACAGATTAGGTACTTAATAAATACTTACTCACTGACTGACCAGAGTTCTAGGAAGGCACTGGGGGACAGGTACGTAGATCTAAGAGTCATATGCCTAGAAATGATCATTGACTCCATGGAAATGGATAGATAACCAAGAGAAAGAGAGAAAATTTTAATCAAATAAATATTTGTTAAATGTCTACAGTATGCAGAGCACAGAGGCATTGAGCAGGGATAGAAGGGAGACTAGAATACAAAACATAGGTAGGATACAATCCCTTTCCTCATGGAATTTACAGTCAAGTAGAAATTTTTAGCAGATGGAGAAAGGTTAGATTTCTTTCCCCATTCCACCACCCCTGCCCTTATAGATAAGGAGATAGAGGCTTGGAATTTACTAACATGTCCATATTGTATGTAAAGCAAATGGAAGAGCAGGGCCTATATATAAACCATGCAAGAAAGGAGTCTAAGCAAAGTACAAGAAAACTGGAGAGGGAGAAATCCTCTTGCTCCACCTGCCCCAACTTGGCCACCATCGTTATTTGTATAGATTAGTTCAGTGTGACCTGAGTTATGTGAGTGGCTTTTCCTGATGGTGTCTTTTTCTTACCCCCAATATTCCAGCATCAGCAAGCAAAGAGGGATTCATAATTTTGCCTTTTTCATTTGTCTTTTAGGATGGAGGAGAAGGCTAGAAGGCTATTCCTGGAGATAGTCTCTTAAATTCTAGGTATTGGGCTGTGTGTGTGAGTGTGTGTGTGTGTGTGTGTGTGTGTGTGTGTGTGTGTGTGTGTGAGAGAGAGAGAGAGAGAGAGAGAGAGAGACAGAGACAGAGACAGACAGAGAGAGAGAGAGAGAGAGAGAGAGAGAGAGAGAGAGAGAGAGAGATTTTGCCATATGGGAATCCTAGGGATGGGATTGTCAGGAGAAAGTGACCTGGGAAGAAACCAGGCCACATTAACATAACTCTGGAGATACAGTTGTCACTGATACATACATGTTTAGATTGTTCTGGTAGAGGGTGGGTTCAGGAGGGGTTTCTTTTCATTTAATGTGAGGAAAGTTGGCATGGAAGCATAGAAGCAGAGATCTGGGAGGGAGAACCTGATTTAAGAAATAGAAATAAGGAAATGAGCTATGGTGTTGGTCTGTCTGTCTCTTTCACATCTTTCCTCTTTCTTAAATAAATAGATTCAGGAAAACCTGGATTCAAATCCCACCTCAGATACCCACCAGCTGTATAACCCTGGCCAAGTCATTTAATTTCTCTGTAACTCAGTGTCCTCATCTGTAAAACAGGAAGATTGGACTTGAAGGCTTCTAGAATCCTTTCCAACTGTAAACCTTTGATCCTATGAGTACGCCTCCTTTTGTAAGGGATGTCTGTCCTCCACTGGTCAACAGTGAGTTAAAGGTAGAGCTCTTCTGTACTGTGGTCATTTATCTAACTATCCGCCTCTCTTGGTTTATAAGAGAAAAGACAGGAAAGAATCTCAGTTGCTCTTCCTCTCTGCATTCTAGTGGCAGCTCCTAGTGCCCTGGATGGAGATCAGGAGAGTAGAAAAGGACTGATGTTAGCTGAGGGATGGGAATAAGGAAATAAATGAGTTTCTTTACTTTATAATATATTCAGGTGTCTCACGAACCTTTTAGAAAGAAAAAAAAAAAGCTGTTCCAAGCTCAGTCCCTTCTGCTCCCCCTGAAACTCATTTCCTCTTGTTCTGTCCTCAGGGAACAGTTTCTAGCCATCATTTGGTATTATCCTTTTACATTAAAGGCTCTTGTTTAGTCATCCTGAAACCCTCTCTTCTTTAGCCTTGGTCTCAGTTTCTTTTGCCTTTGTCGTGAGCCCTGTTTTCCAGTCCTTTGATCATTTTCACCAGAGGGGCAGGAACACTGTGAACTGGAGTACCAATGATGGAGGGTTGGGGGAGTGGAGATAATGGATTCTTTGTCATAAGCCTGATGACTAGGGGAACCGTAGCATGAGTAGGCTGGCTTAGCTTAGGCTTACCTAACTGGTAGAACTCTGTCATGCAGTACCAAATCCAAAGCCTTATTAAATCAATATATATTATGTCTGTCCCTTCCTCTGACTAGCTCAGCCCACCATCTGCCACCCAAGGAGAGGAATTTGGTCTGCTGAGATGTCTTGTTCTGAATCCTAGAAATGTATGAAGTACCTACTATGTGCAGTGGGTTGTTCTAGATACTGGAGTTGTAGAAATAAATATGACTCAGGTCCTATTGAAAGGAATTTGTCTTCTCATTGGGAGGAAGGCACACAGAAATGATGATGATGATATGGAAGAGAATTTGATGAGTGCAAAGAAGAACTCTAGACAAAATACTAGAAGAAATTTGAGGAGGAAGAGATCACATTCACACCTTCATGGAAAATAAGCTCCTGAGCTGGGTCCTAAAGAAAAGAAGGGACTTGAAGAAGCAGGGCATGGAGATCCGTCAGTTTGACTAGAATGTAGAGTATGGGAAGAATACTGTAAGACCAGGAAAGGTAGGTTGGAGACAGGTTGTTGAGGCCCTTAAAGGTGCTCCCCCTCCCCAGTGATTATACTCTGATGATTCTGTGACTTCATCAATGTGTATATTCCTCCCATTTTGGTAAAAATTATTATATAGCCGTGTTTTCTCATTCTGCCCATGTCTCTTGTCCATATCTTCCCATATATCTTCCATGGGGGTGGGGAGGTGTCCATTCAACATACTAGAATCTGTCCTCTAGGTCCCTTGGTATTTCCTCGCTATTAGTGGGCAGCCAGGCTTCCAATCGTTATTTTCCTTTACTCTTGCTTCATGACTGGCCCATCTTCTTTTCTTACCACACATTTCTCTGATGATCTTCCCCAGTGGAATCCCTTAGTGGTAATATCACAGCCCACCCTCTTCTTTTGATTCAGAGACTGGCATTTTATGATTCACAGTCATATAGCATCAGTGCGTTGCTAAAAAAAAAAAAAAAGATGGGCCTTTGTATTGAGGAAAAGCTTGGAGTCATCAAAACACTGAGTTTTCCAAGGGCAATCCAGGCTGTTGCATTTTGTTCCATTTTCTTGTTCCATTCTAAGCCCATTTCATTGCCCATCTTACAGTGTCTGTCCAAGACACATGTCCTGATTGATTAGTTCTATGAGTTGTCTATCTGTGTATATATCACAGATTAGAAAACAGATAATTTCATCTACTCACTTTTCCCTCTGTGAATAATTTGATTTATCTCTGTGACAAAGTCTCTTGTGCTTTCTTCATGCAATAGATGTAAAAATATGGGGTAGACAACAATACACTTTTGTGCATTGAAAACCAGTTGAATGGTCAAGTCCAATATCATTACAGAAGCTGGTATCTAGTGGCAGGCTGTGGGGATCTGTTCTTCGTTCTGTATTGTTTAATATTTTTGATTGCTAACTTAGGTGAAATTGTGGAGGGCATGCTTATCAAATGTGAAGCAGACACAATTTTGAGGACAGCAAGCACTCTGAATGATAGTGAAGGTCCAACAAAATCCCAATAAGCTAGAATCTCGTCTGGAGTCTAAGAGGATGAAATTTAATAGCAAGGAACACAGTTCCAGGGAGCTGATGATGGAGTATCTGATCCACCTCTTGTCAGAGAGGTAATAAACTCAAGAATGAGGCACACATTTTGGACCTAGCTGAGAATTTGTTTTCCTTTGTTGTGCAGACTTACTGGACAGTTATTATTTTTCTTTTTCATTTCCGGGGATGGGGGTGAGAGGGAGAGAAAGGAAACGTTTGCTAATTGAAAAAAGAAAAGTGAAAAAAAAAACTCCTCAGGGAGAAATGTAAAGTCAACTCACAAGTACAAGGCGGGAAAAGTATGCTAGACAGAAGTTCTCTGAAAAAGATTTGGGAATTTTAGTGGTCTCGAGTTCAGTAGGAGTCAACAATGTAAGGTAGCAATTGAAAAAACTGATGTAGTCTCAGGCTTTGTTGAGAGGCATAGTAAGAAGAAAAAATGAAGTTCAGAAAAGAATATAAACAGTAGGGGAATGTTAAACTTTATGTGTATATATACACACATATGTGTATGTATGTATGTGTGTATGTATATATATATATATATTGTATACACACGATCACATAGCTAGTAAGTATCAAGTGCCTGAGGCCCAATTTGAGCTCAGGTGCTCTTGATTCCAGGTCCAGTGCTCTATCAGCTGCACCCCATTAATATATGTTTTTTAAAACCTATTTAACAGTTCACTGAAATGTTCATGTTTGTTGATGATTATTTTTAATAAAAATTTAAATTAAAAGAAAAAGAGGCATAGTGTCCTGGAGTAGGGAGATGGTAGTCCTTGTTGGACCACATTGGGACCATTATGTTGAGTTCTGGTTAGCAGGTTTTCAAAAGGATGTTGATAACATGGACAGTGTCCAGAGGAATGTGACTAGGGCAGTGAAAGAGCCCTGTGATAGTGCCATATGAGAAGTGGGAGTGGTTAGCCTGGAGAAGAGAAGACTTGGGGGAGACATGAAAACTATCTTCAATTATTGGCAGGGATGACATAAAAGAGAGAGAAGGCACATTCTCTTGGTCCTACAGGGCTGAACAACGAACGCTGGATGTTGCCAAAAGGCAGATTTCTGCTCCATATAAAGAACAATTTTATAATAAAGCTATTCAAAGGGAAATGGGCTGCTGCTATTTGGAGGCAGAGGGGTTCCAGACCACCCCAGGTCTTCAGATAAGGTTTGGATATGATGACTAGTTCTCAGGATGTTGAAGGAAGTATTCTGGTTCAGGTATGGGATAGACTACATTGCAAGCTCTTTTCCAACTTTGAGCTTATGTGATTCTCTGAATATGTTTGGAGGTAGAAGGGGTTTAAAGGAAGAGAAGGGAATGGTTTGTGAGATAGATAAATATCTATTCACAGCAGCATGTGGCTAGATTCAAAGGAAACCAAGCTATTCCTTACAGAAAGAGTGGCCACTTTAGACACTGAATAAATCACACTTTTCTGTAGTCATTTTTTTAAGCTGATAAATTTTGTTTCAGTTTATCTTACAAAACCCCTGATATATTCACAGTTGAATCTTCCACAAGGTAAAATTCCTGAAAAAAAAAATAAGTTAAACAAAGCAGCATAAAAAAAGATCACAAAGGGGTGGCCAGGTGGCTCTGCAAGTAAAGAGCACCAGCTCCAGTGTTGGGATGATCTAGGGATCGAATCCGGGCTCAGATACTTAGCACCACACCCAGAAATAACTGGCCATGTAACCTTTAACCCCGATTGCTTAAAAAAAAAAAGATCACAAGTTACCTTCATTTGAATTTTTTGCCATTAATTGAAAAAAAATGTGAGGGCATGGTTTATAAATTAATGTCATTGTTGTCTAATGCTTTTGCTGTAAATTTTGGTGTCACTTAAAGTTGTCTTCATTTATGTCGTTGTCATAATTATGTACATTCTTCTATATGTTTTGCTCACTCTGCATCACTTGAACAAAAGAATGAAAAAGTATTTTTAATAATTATCATAGTATTTGTATAGCATTTTAAGGTTTGCAAAATACTTTACAAATATTATGTCACTTTGTCCTCACAACAATTCTGGGAGGTAGGTGTGTTATTAGCCCCATTTTACAAATGAGAACACTGAGGCAGAAAAAGGTTAAGTGACTTGTCCAAGGTCACATGTCTAGTAAGTATCTGGGGCCAGATTTTAATTCAGGTCATCCTGATTCCAGGTCCAATGCTTTATCCACTTTATCCATCTAGATACTTATTACTATTGTTATATTATTAAGTGCTTACTACATGCAAAGTCCTTTTTGAGACACTGAGGATACAAATAAAAAAGCAAGACAGCCCCTGCACTCATGCAGCTTATATTTTTATAAAGAGAGACAACAAAGACGTGAGGTTTTGGCTTCCAGTTGGATGGATGGGTCCAGTGGTCTTTAGGGTAGACTGACAAAAATGGAAGGGAATATATTTTTATAGTGTCATTTCCATTGATAAAACCACATTTGTTTCTGATGTTGAACCATTTGTCAGTGACAAGAATTTTGGTGCCAGGAATATTCCTTCTCTTCTTTATTTTCAATAGCCTCAGCTGCTAAGGAGGCAGGGACTAGCCACACCTATGTCAGGTAGAATGATAGTCACCTCCACAAGGGCTGCTTGCCTGGAAAATGGCTGCAAAGAGCCTGGCTGGAAGCAGAAGCAGTGAGTGGTCTGGGATAGGGAGGGCATGGGGAGAGTGCATTCTGGTGAGATACTACTTCCTGGCTCTTGGGGGCGGGGCCCAAGGCCCTGAGCTCCCTCTCTTAGCTTCTGAAGGCAGATAGTGAAGAGAGTTTGACCAAACTGACACATTTTGCCTCCTTTCTCTGCTTCAAGCGCCTTGTTCTGCATCTAAGCCGACTTTGCCTGACCCAACAGTGGCAGTTTTTTGGCAGCTGGTGGTGCTAGGGATGGTAACAACCCTCATGGAGAAGAGACCCACCCTCCCTACCACCATCAACAACTATCCTGCTGTTCATATTCCTCCTAAGTTGCTATAACACTAATTAAATGTTTTTATAACTATAAACATAGATCTATAACACATAGCTTGGAGTAATTACAGATTAATAATGTAATTTGAAATCTCGCAATGCCAAATTCCCTTCATTCCTATTTTTTTCATCATTTGCCCAGATAATCTTAACCGTTTGTTCCTCCACATGAATTTTATTATCATTTTTCTAATTATATAAAATATCTCCTTGTTTTTTTGATTGACAGGGTATTAAATCTGTAGATTAATTTGAGTGGTATTGGTGGAGCCTTGCCATGAATATTGAATGTCTCTCCACATATTTCAGTCTTCTTTTATTTCTGTGATAATTGTTTTGTAGTTGTATTTCTTTAAGTTCTATGAATGTGTCGTGATAGACTAACTCCCAGATACTTATTTTGTTTTTATTTTAAGTGGTATCTCTCTCTCTCTTTTTCTTGGTATTTGTCAGTGAGATATACAGAAGTGCTAATGACTTTTAAAAATTTGTTTATTTTAAACTTAAATATAAGATGAGAAAAGGAAAAAAAACACTGCCATGTACACAGAATTCAATATAAAACAATAAATTTCCAATTCAAGAAAGCCTGTATAATAAATACTACACATTGTTTTCAAAGCTGCCTGGCTTTTCTTTACTTCCTTGTAGGTTTTCTTTTGCTCTCTGCTGTGCACTTTTTATTATTTTTTTCTGTCCCTTTCCCTTCCTCATCCTAAAGAGGGCTATAATTAAGCACAGACATCTATCTTTATCTGTCTATAATATATACATATATACTTACATGTACACACATACACTCATACACTTATATTAGGCTGAACTATGCTTATTTCCACTTGTCATCTGTTTCTCTGAAGGCGGATAGCATTTTCCTTCATAAGTCCAAATCTTTCTTTGTTTTTCTAAATCAACCAGCTCATCATTTCCTATACAACACTATCTGAGAGTCCTGCATCACATCCTATCTGAGAGATTGTCTTTGAAAGTTTTTCCCCCAATTTTCTGCATTTCTTCTACTCTTAGCTATATAGATTTTATTTATACAAGAAAGTTTTAAAGTAAAGAAAATTATCCATTTTATACTCAACAATGCTCTCACCTTATAATATAGTTTAGGGTCTGATATTACTGAATCTGCTCCCTTTACTTCTTTTTCCCCTGGTTTCTTTGAAGTTCCTAACCTTGTGTTCTTCCAAATGAACTTTATTATTTTTCTAACAGTAAGATAAATTTTAGTAATTTAATTGGGATGGCATTAAATACATAGATTAGTTAGGTAAAATTGTCATTTTTTATTATATTGGCTTTACCTACCCATGAACAATGAATTCATCTTCAGTTATTTAGATCTGACTTTATTTGGATAAAAAGTGTTTTACCTTACTACCTTGCCCTTCTATTCCTTAACCTCACAGATTGTGTTTGTTCTTCGTTCTGACATCAGGGAGATGATGACATGACTTGCAGTTGACTTGGATTTGAGTGAGGGAGGGCTATGCAAGGTCACCAGCTTCACTTTCTCCTCCAGAGCCATCTGGGTCCAATGGCCAGATATTCATCGGGATGATTGAAAATGGCATGGGAAGCAATGGGAGACCCTGACCCTTTTAAGCTAAGGTCTTTTGAGGTTCTCACTTTGAGTGAGGTGATGCCCATTCAGTGAATAGGCCTCTTTAAGAAGTGATTCAAGGAATGTCTCCTTTAATAATAATAATAAAAAAAATCAAACTTGGAGGAAAGACCTCAGGGTTGCTGGCCAAAACAGAAACAGTTACTATTTACATTCACTCTGAGCTAGGAGGGCAGGGACCTATTGTCCAATCTATGAGCTCCAGAGTGAATTGAGTTTTAAGTGTTGATCTTTGAGAAAGGCATCTAGCTAGTAAACCCCAAGTTAACAAGGCAGCTTTCAGCCATCAATATGTACCTTTCTTTAGCCAGAGCACCCTCAGGTAAGGGAACAGAAGAGGAATGGAGAGGAGGGAAAGTGAGGGGAGGTGGGGAAGGGAGAAGAGGAGAGGGAAAGAGAGGAGAGGATGGGGAGAGGAGAGGACTACTCATAGGTTATGTTTGTCCTTCATTTTCAAAGAGAATCATGATGTCAGGGAGATGTCCTTAACCTACCCATCCATCTAAGAATCCATCCCTTATCCTCGCCCTCCATCCTATTCCATTACCCTCTTATTTCTCTCTGAATTTAGAAGATCTTTATACTTTTCTAGAGATGTATATATGTATGTCTATATGTCTATATCTATATCTATCTATCTATCTATGTTGTTCCCTTTTTATCCCATTCTTGATGAGAGTAAGGTTCTGGCACTATCAGTTTTTCCTTTTATGCCTCATGTTTATGAGATAATTATTCCTTTTTATCTTTCTCTACAGTTAAATTTTTTTAGAATCATCCCATCATACTCAGCTCAGCCCAAGCCTTTCTTTCAAACTATCCAAATAATGATAACAGTAAACAATTTGATCTTATTGAGTCCCTTATAATTGGTCTTAATCTTTACCTTATATTTCTCCTGGATGTTATATGCCACATTTTCCTCTAAGTTTTGCCTTTTGTCACAAATATCTGGAAGTCTTTCAGTTTATTAAATGTCCCTTCAGGATTATACTTAATTTGCTAGGTAAGTTATTCTTGGTTGTAACCCCAGTTTTTTGCTCTACAAAATATAGTATTCCAAGACCTACAGTTCTTCAACATAGTAGCTGCTAAGTCTCAGGTAATCCTTATTGTAGCTCCATGGTATTTAAATTGATTTTTTCTTATTGCTTCTAATATTTTCTACTTAGCCTGGGAGCTTTGAAACTTGGCTATGATATTTCTATAAGTTTTTCCCCTGGGATCTCTTTCAGGTGGTGACCAGTGGATTTTTTAAATTTGCTTTACCTCCTTGTTCTAGAACTTCAGGGCAATTTTCATTGATAATTTCTTGTAATATTGTATTGATTTTTTTTTTAAAAAATCATACTTTTCAGGTAGTCCAACTGTTTTTACATTATTTTTCCTCTATCTGTTCTCCAGATCAGTTGTTTTTCTTATGAAATGTTTTAGACTCTCTTCTATTTTTTCATTCTTTTGATTTTCTTTTATTATTTCTTAGTGTCTTAGAACATCATTTGCTTGCCTTTACCCAATTCTAGATTTCAAGGAATTATTTTCTTCCTTGAGTTTTTGATTCTCTATTTAAAGTTGGTTGATTTTCTTTTTAAAGTCCTTTTTAAGTTCTTCCAAGAACTCTTTTTGTACTTGGGACCATTTGACATTTCTTATTGGAAAAAGAGTGTCTTTTTTTTAGCTACATTATCTTCCCTGAATATGAACCCAAATCTTCTCTATCTTCATAGTAGTTCTCAATGGTTGAGTTCTTTCTCCTTTGCCTACTCATTTTTACATATTTATTTATTTTTGTTTTGTTTTGTTTTGTCTTTAGCAGCTAATAATGTAATCAAGTTTTAGTCCCAGGGTATGAGGAATGATGCCCCAAGCCTCAGGTCCTTCTTACTGTTATTTTTTGAGGTTTATCCCAGGGCTCAACCTTGGAGTCTCCTCTCTACTCTTAAGCCATGGATAGGGCCCCCAGCCACCCTGTCCCAAAAATGATCTTACTCCCAGCCATCCCTTGAGTGACTGCTAACTACAGTTGTCCTCTCCACCCTGTAACTGAAACCAGGGACTCTGCTCTCCTGCAAGTGCTCACAGCCAGCAGGGTCCCTGCCCGTCTTCTAGTACACTCACTAGGTATATGCTAGCTCCTTCTCTCCTGCCGCTGCAGCCCATCCTGGGACACGTCTGGTCAGTACAACTGTTTTTGTACTTGTTCACCTCAACAGTGAACAAGTCCTTCAATTTTCTCCTCCTCAGCCATCAGACCCCCACACTGTCCAAGAGATGAAAGTTTCTAGGGCTGTGGCTATCTCCCAAACAGCTCCCCCCAAGGCTTGTTTGTTGATTCCACAGAGTTGGCCTGGAGGTCTTTTTTTGCACTTCACTCAGGCTAAACCTCCATCCCTGGAGGTCAGGTCTTTCCTGGGGTCTTCTCAAGTTGTCTTAGGAGGACAACTGCTTTACCCCACTTTTTGTTTATTTTCACTGCTCTGTGTTCCCTCTGAGGTGATGTTCTGTCTTTTGGGGTTTTTTTGAGGAAATTTGGAGAGCTGAAAGTTTCCTGATGTACTCTGCCATCTTCCCAAAATCCTCCCCAGCTAATGACTTTTTAAATTCATTTTGTACCTTTACATTTTAATGCGTTAGTTGCTTGCTTCAGTTTGTTTTACCTCTAGTTTCTAAGGGTTTCTAAGGAAATTATCATATCATAATTTTGCCCTGTTTCCCAATGAACTTTATTTTTCTAATCTTTTGTCATAGTTGGCATTTCTAGTACTATGTTAAATAATAATGGTGAGTCCTTGCTTTAGTCTTGATCATGAGAAAGTTCCCACTGTTTCTCCCTTAGAAAAATAGTAGTTCTTAGTTAAATATTTTCAGTCATATGAAGGAAAATACCTTTCATTTTTATACTTGTCAGCATTTTAAAGTACAAATAAAAGCTTTATTTTATTAAAGTCTTTTTGGATCTTCACTGTTATATGCATGAATTTTTAAAAATTAATATTATTTATTAACAATCAATAAACAAGTATTTATTAAACATCATCTGTGTGCCAGATTCTGTTAGGCTATGAGAATTCAAATAAAAAATGGACAATCTCTGTATTCAAGAAGCTTACATTCTACTGTGGGGAAAACAGCACATTCACAGAATATAGACAAACAGATACACAGTGATTAGAGGGTACTAACAACTCAGAGAATCATGACATCATTATTGCAACTTCTTTTTTAAAGTCAGCTGAAACAATAGATTTTATTTAGCTTTTTATTTGAATCTATTTGATTCAGTTGAAACAATGGATTTTTTTAGCTTTTTATTTGAATCTATTTGATTCCTTATGCTTTAGATACATTTCCTATTAGCATCAATTTGTTGTGTTTTGCTTTCTAGTTAACTTTAGGGTTTACTTCTTTTTTATTGGTGAATTCAGCCATTAACATTCAAAATTATAATTGTTAAGTTTGGTTTTCCCTTCAGTAGCTCCTATTATAACACTTTTTCCTCCTGCTTTTTCATTAACACAATATACCTATTTTGTTTTTGACAGCCTAGTCCTATTCCCTGTACTCACATAAACACCTTCCCTCCTGCCCATACCAAACACAGATAAAACTTAGCTTACTTTGTAACAATAGGATCTTGCTCATTTCACCCTTTCTCCATCCCATCCCATCCATTCCAAATGCATATTCTGGAATTCTACTTGTGCTAATAATTTTTTTTTAATCATTCCCCCATGTAGGTCAGATAACAGTGAGGTCTATCACTTTCATTTTCCCAGGTATACTATGCCTACGGTGAGTCAGTCAATAAACCTATATCTTCTGAGTGATTTCCCTATAGAACCTGTGGGAAATGGCAAGGTCCCTGCAACAAACCTTGAGAAGGTCTCAACTCAACTCCCTTGTCTTTCAGAATTTCAAATGACTTCTGTTTCCTTTCAAAAAATTTTTCTCAAATTCCCAGCTTTTGTCTTTTCTGTGTCCCTTATATTTGATGTGACTTAAAAGTTGTAGTATGTTTATCATCTTTTTTATAGAATTTAAACATGAAGTCATCCTTTACTCATTATTTGTTTTATGTCCTAGATTACTTTTGTTGAGTGTCAGCTGCTTGATTAATTTGCATGCCAAAATCCTGCCCAGTTCTGGATGTCTTAACAGGAAATAATTAAATTTTCTGACCTCATTGAATAAACAAAATCCAACTAGTGTATTTAGTATAAACAAACTGTTAGATTGTCTTAAAATTCCAGAGATCTGCCTTGATTTGCATTTCTCACTATAGGAATCCTTCATGTCAGCCCCTCAATGTTTGCTATATCCATATTCAGTTATAGGGCTGAGCTGGTTCAGCTACATTGTCATTTCAAAAAAGCCATTCAGAATCAAATATTGGAAAACCCATGATCAGCTTTTTGGTCTAGGTAATTTTGGAATGCAGTTTGATTTCTTTTGCTTTTCAATGCATGACATTCTATCCTTTTCTTTCATTTCTAATCACCACTGAGTAGTCTTGCACAATTCAAAATGGTACTTATTGATCTGTGAATTGCTTCTTTTTGACCCCTGATGTTTCTCTCTGATTTTCTCTCCAGTAGAATGTAAAGTCCTTGAAAGCCCTGTTGCTTTGATTTATAGAGATGTGAAGTTTGCTATTTTTATTTTTTTTAATTTTGCTTCTGTTGTTTATCCTTCCACTATTGTATTTTTTGTTGTTATGTCTAAGCAACTCTACTCTTCAGAGAACTGCTTCACTGTGGCTTTCCACTATCTTTCCTGGGTTATTGATCCTCATGTTTATCTTTTTTATTTTTTCATTTAGTAAGTTTATTTCCAATCTTATACATGTCAACCCTTTTTTATCTCTCTTATTCTGAATCTAAACAATACTTGAGTTTCTTCAGTTTATTCATCCTTTCTTGTAAAAGTGCAGCTGATGTGGTGATTTTTGTTCTTTTCTTTTCCTGGATATTTCCCCTGCCTCCTTTTTATGTATTCACTTTTTTCCAGTCTTTCTGTTAGCTTTCTTGTAAGTTTTTTTTTCTTGTGAACATTTTATTTCCTTTCCTTTTTTGTTGTTGTTATTGTCTTATTTTATTTGGCCCTGTTTTGAAGTGGTACAAGAGGAAATTTGGGCTTAGTCATGAACCCTCACTCAGCCATCTGCCAGAACTACTCTTTGGATGACACCATCACGGGGTTTTACATTTTAGGAAGAACTGCATTTATTTGCAGGCAATCATCACCTTGGCTTCACAAATCTGAGGGGCATAAGTGTGGAGAAGGGGGAAGGGAATGGACAAAGCAGGGCAAGAGTATAATCATTAGCATCAATCAGCCATAGCACACCTTTCTTTCTTTCTTTCTTTCTTTCTTTCTTTCTTTCTTTCTTTCTTCCTTCCTTCCTTCCTTTCTTTCTTCCTTTCTTTCTTTCTTCCTTTCTTTCTTTCTTCCTTTCTTTCTTCTTTTCTTTCTCTTTCTGCTTTTTTGAGGGCAATTGGAGTTAAGTGACTTGCCCAAGGTCACAGGGCTAATTTTTGTGTTGTGTCTGAGGCCAGATTTGAACTCAGCTCCTCCTGACTCCAAGGCTGGTGCTCTGTTCACTGCACCACCTAGCCACCCCTCACAGCACACATTTCTGAAGTAATAATATTCTTTGTCTTACAGAAGAGAACCCTGAGGCTCAGGACATTGCCTGTAAACACAAACTGTGAGTGTAGGAGCTGGGATTTTATACCAAGCCTTCTGACTCCAAGGCCAATGTTCTTTTTCCTTTACTGCTAAATCTCCTAGATCACCATTAAACTCCTTTCAGAACTGATGGGAACAAGGTTCCTGTAGCAAGTTTTGGGAAGATCTCTTAACTCATATCCCTATATTGACACACCAACCAAGGCCAGGCTGACAGCAATGATGAAGGAAGGCATTGGCTTGCATTCCTTCTTCCCTGGCTATTCAGCAATCTTCTCCATGCCAGGAACTTAGGTCCCTCACCTCCCCACACTCTTTCCCTCTTAAGCCCTGCTATAATTCAGGTTCAAAAGCCCTGTCCCTTTGAAAAGAAAACAAATTAAAAGAGGCATACATTGTCAGGAGGTAGTTCTGGGGGAGGAATAGGAAAGGGGAAATTAAGATGAACCTCCCCACACCCCAAAAAAACCATCCATCAATAAAATGACAAAGAAAACAAGTCAAAGAGTATGTTTGTGATAAATGCAGCCCTTTTGCCAAAGTGACTACCTGAGCTTTGGGCCTATGAGGGGCCTTGCTTCTCAGGATTACCTTTTATGCTTCTGAATCAATGAGCATTTATCTTCTCTCATGGAAGTGGGGGCCTCATAAGTCTAAACCCACTCCTGACCATACTAAAGAAGGACTGGGGGGGGGGGTCCACAGGTCCCCTGTGGTGGGTATGTCATCCTCACTTCCCTTTGTGAATCAGGGCAGTGGGGAGAGATGGTTTGGGGCAAGTTAGTACATAGTACATAGCCAGGAAGTGTCTTCATCACAAGGACAGAGTTGGGTGCTATTAGAGAATACTGCTGCCTTAGGAAGAAGGCAGAATGGAGGGAGGGAAAGAAAACTAGAAAATTATAGACCTGAAGTCCATGATAAAGTGTCAGTGTGGGTACCACATTTTAGAAGATATGTGAACAAGTTGAAGTACATCCAGGTAAAGGTTTCTTCAAAGCTCTGCTCAAATACCAGCTCCTACAGAAGGCCTTTCCTCATCCTCTTGGTTGCTGGTGCCTCCGCCTCCCCTCACCCACCCTTCCCCAGTTACCTTGGATTGATTTTGTATAGGTATGTGTTGTCTTCCCTGATATATACAAGCTCCTTGAGGTCAAGGACTAAAGTTTCATATTTGCCTTTGTATTCCCTTACATCTAGCACAGAGTCGGGCATTGTTGTTGTTGTTCAGTCACTCGGTTGTGTCCAACCCTTTGTGACCTCATGGACCCCAGCACACCAGACCTTTCTATCCTCCACTATCTCTCGAAATCTGTCTAAGCTCATGCTTGTTTTCATGGCACTATCCTTCTCATCCTTTGCTGTCCCCTTCTCCTTTGGCCTTCAATATCAGGGTCTTTTCCAATGAGCTCCATCTTCTCATTATATGGCCAAAGTATTTAAGTGTCAGCTTCAGTATTTGAACTTCCAGTGAATAGCCTGAAATAATTTCTTTAAGTATTGACTGATTTGATCTCCTTACTGTCCAAGGTACTTTCAAAAGTCTTCTTCAGCACCACAATTTGAAAGTGTTGATTCTGCAGCATTCAGCTTTCCTTATAGTCCAATTCTCATGGCTGTACATTGCTATTGGTAAAACCATAGCTTTGATAATATAGACTTTTATCAGCAAGATGATATTTCTGCTTTTTGGTATGCTGTCCAAATTTGCCATTACTTTTCTTCCAAGGAGCAAGCATCTTTTAATTTCATGGCTGCAGTCACTGTCTGCAGTGATCTTTGAGCCCAGGAATATAAAATCAGACACTGCTTTCATTTCTTCTCCCTCTATTTGCCAGAAAGGAATGGGACCAGTTGCCAAGATCCTGTTTTGTTTTTTTTTTATGTTAAACTTCCAGCCAGCTTTTACACTCTCCTTTTTCATCCTCATCAGAGGCTTCTTAATTCCTCTTCACTTTCTGCCATCAGAGTGGTATCATCTGCATATCCGAGATTGTTGATATTTCTTCTGGCAATCTTAACTCCAGCTTTTGATTCATTCAGCCTGGCATTTCGCATGAGTTACTCTGAATATAAGCTAAATAAATAAGATGACAATATACAGCCTTGTCATACTCCTTTTCCAAATTTAAACCAATCAGTTGCTCCATGTTCAGTTCTAACTGTTGCTTCTTGGCCCACATACAAGTTCCTCAGGAGAAAAGGGAGATGACTGGTACACCCATCTCTTTGAGGACTTGCCACATTTCGTTGTGATCCACAAAATCAAAGCCTTAGTGTAGTCAATGAAGAAGAAGTAGGTGTTTTTTGGAATTCCCTTGCTTTCTCTATAATCTAGTGACTTTTGGCAATTTGGTCTCTAGTTCCTCTGCCTCTTAGAAAACCAGCTTGCTCTTCTGGTAATTCTCAGTTCACGTAGTGCTGAAGCCTAGCTTGCAGAATCTTAAGCATAAACTTGATGGCAAGTGAAGTGAGTGCAATTGTTCTGTAATTTGAACACTCCTTGGCATTGCCCTTCTTTAGGATTGTGATGTAAACTGATCTTTTCCAATCCAGTGGCCACTGTCGTGTTTTCCAAATTTGTGGCATATTGAATGCAGCAGTTTAACAGCATCATCTTTTAGGGTTTTAGATAGCTCAATTGGAATTACATTACCTCCACTAGTCATATTATTAGCAAATACCAGTGCTTCCTAAGGCCCACTTGACTTCATTCTCCAGGTTGTATGACTCTAGATCAGTAAACATACCATTGTAGTTATCAGTCATGTTTCTTGTATAGTTTTTTCATTTATTCTTGCCACCTCTTCTTAATCTCTTCTGCTTATGTTAAATCCTTACCATTTTTGTCTTTTATCATGGCCATTTTTGCATGGAATTTCCCTTGATGTCTCTAATTTTCTTGAAGAGATCTCTTGCCTTTCCCTTCTATTGTTTTCTTCTGTTTCTTTGCATTGGTCACTTAAGAAAACCTTCTTACCTCTGACTTATAGTCTGACATATAGTTGGTACCTAATAAATACTTATTGAATGATGGATTGAAGATGAGAAATATGTCACCAGAGGGCAGAATTATGAGCATTGGTAGAAGCCACAGGGAGGTAAATTTCAGCTCAACATATATAAAAAAGCTTCCTAACAATTGTTGTTTAGTCATTTTTCAGTATTGTCTAACTCTTCATAACTCCTTTTGGGTTTTTCTTGGCAATGATATTGGAAGGGTTTTCCATTTCCTTCTATAGCTCATTTTACAGAGGAGGAAACTGAGGCAAACAGGGTGAAGTGACTTGCCCAGGGTCACCTAACTAGTGAGTGTCTGAGGTCAGATTTGGACTCAAGAAGAGGAGTCTTTCAGACTCCAGACCCAGCATTCTATCCACTATACCACCTAGCTGCCCTAACAATTAGTGTTATCCAAAGGTAATATGGGCACCTTAGAACATAATGAATTGCTTGTGAGTGGAGGTAAGTCAGTGGAATCTGAATGATCACTGTGTGTCAGGGGTGTTGACTGGGGGGGGGGGGTGTTGATATATGTTTAACAAACAGCTCTCTGGGAAACAAAATGTATCCATGACACTTTAGGTTTAATTTGCATTATTAACTTTCTTAAGTCTAGACAATCAACAAAACAATAAATCAGATCCTAATTTGTGTCATTTTCTGACTTCCAATGTATAAATGCTCACATGAAAATTTAACAATCAGCTCTTGCAAGCCAGGGCTAAGTCTCCAGGCCTAATGTTCTTACCACTTTGTAAGTGCTACTGACATTTTTTCAGCTTCCAGATTCAAAACCTTGGTGTCACCTTTGATTCTCCCCTCTCCTTCATTTCCCCTGTGTCTTGTCAGCCACTAGGTCCTATGAATCCTCCAAAACATTCTTTCTAGAGCTTAGCACAATGCCTGGCATATCATAAGTGATTATAAAGTGCTTATTGACTGGCTTTCCTTCCCATTCTTACCATCTCAAACCTATTCCAGGCCCTTATCCTTTCACATGTTAGGTGGAAGCTTGATACAACAGAACACAGTACTGGCCTCAGAGTTCAAAGACTCCTGACACCTGGAGCTCAGGTCCTAGAGGTACATCTTGCAGACCTTATGACTTTGGGATGAATCACATGTCCCAAATGATCAAGTAAGATTTGTTCACACCCAATATAATTATTTATATATTATTATTGTTACACATGACAAGGAAAGGAGCCAACAGTATAACAAACCCAAGTCAGTCTGACTCACTGTACCTGGCCCTGAGGCAAATGGAGCAACAGAAATGCTTTCTAGGATTTCTCCCTTTAAAAACCCAGACAGCCACCTACAACCCTACTACTTTGGAGGAGATAAGAGACATTGCTGCTTTTGGCATTCACAAGGCAGGAGAGTGCATACATTTCATAAGATTTAGCCTCAAATGAAGTTTCAAGGGCATCTAGTCCAATACTCTCCTTTTACAGATGAGGAAACTAAGGACCAGAAAGGGGAAGTGGTCACTCAAAATCCTATGGGCAGTACTAACCCCATGTTCTTTTCTAGAGGAAGCTAGGTGACGCAGTGAACCTGGAGTCAGGAAAACCTAAGTTCAAATCCAGTCTCAGATGCTTCTTAGCTTTGTGACCTTGGGCAAGTCACTTAACCTCTACCTGCCTCATATTTGTAAAGTGCTTTGCAAACTTTGGAACAATACATATACATACATATAAATATATATGCACATACGTATGTACATATATATACATGTATATATGTATATTGCTAGCTGTGATGAGCTATGGTGATGATGATGATTGATGATGATGATGGTGATGATGATGATTGGTGTAATGGGACTTGTTGGCAAAACCATTGAGCTCCAGCCCCAGGGCTCTGGAATCCTGGATATATTGAGGTGTGGACATTCTCAGATGATGATCTGACTTGCCCCCCAAGGAAAGGACACATCTGAAGACAGTAAGTCTGAGGTCCAGTTCTTGAGGGGGAGTCTTCTTTCTACTCATGTAACCACTGTAGTTCAGATCCTCATGACCTCTGAACTAGACTATTGCAGTAGCAACTTTTTTTTGTTGTTGCTTTTTGGAGGGCAGTTGGGGTTAAGTGATTTGCCCAAGGTCACACGGCTAGTTTTTGTGTTAAGTGTCTGAGGCCAGAATTGAACTCAGGTCCTCTTGACTACAGAGCCAGTGTTCTATTCACTACGCCCCCATGCTCATTTTTATATTATTGATGTTATAATATGAATTGTCCTTTTGGTTCTGCTCACTTCGTCTGTTCATATAAGTCTTTCCATGGCAGTGAATAAAGCATCAGCACTGGAGTCAGGATGACCTGAGTTCAAATCAGGTCTCAGATACTCGACATACTTACTACCTGTGTGACTTTGGGAAAGTCACTTAATCCCAAATGCCTTCCCTCCTCCAAAAAAAAAACCAACTTTCCATGTCTTTCTATTGTCTCATTTCTTAAAGCACAACAGTATTCCATAACATTCACATACCATACCTTCCTCAGTTGATGGGCATCTCCTTGGTTTCCAGTTTTTTGTCACTATGAAAGGAGCAATTATAAACATTTTTGTGCATAAAGGACCTTTTCCTCCTTCTTTGATCTCTTTTGGGTCTATACCTAGTAGTGATATAGCTGGGCTAAAGGGCATACACCGTGTACTAACCTGTGTGTAATTCAGAATTGCTTTCCAGAATGTTTGCACCCATTCACAGGTTCACTAACAAGTGTATCACTGTGCCTGCTTTTCTACAACCCCTCCAACATGTATCATTTTCCTTTTTTATCATCTTTGCCACTCTGATAGGTATGAAGTGGAATCTCAGAATGCCTTTAATTTGCATTTCTCTAATTATTAGTGATTTGGAACTTTTTTTTCATATAGCTATAGATAGCCTTGGTTTTCTTCCCTTGAGAACTGCTTATTCATATCCAGACCATTTGAAGAATTATTTCTCTTTCTTGGAGAAACTTGCTAAAAAAATATTTTCCCCAGTTGTTTCCCTTTTAATCTTAACTTTATTAATTTATTTATGTAAAAGCTTTTTAATTTCATATAATCAAAATGATTCATTTTCTCTTCTGTGTCCTTCTCTATTCCTTGTTTGATCATAAACTTTTTTTTTCCTATCCAAAGATCTGATGGGTAATTTGATCTGTATTTCTCTGATTTGTTTATGTTGCTGTATCTTTCAGGGAGTCTTATGAAATTTTGAAAAAACTAGATCCCATAGCCTTTTTTCACCCTTGCCACTCATATTGTTGGTTCATAATGAACTTGTAGTCTACTAAAATTCTTATGTCTTTTTCATAGGAACTATCACTAAACTATGACTCCCCATCCTATATTTGGGAAGTTGTTCTTTTGAACCTAAATGTATAACACATCTTTTTAATATTGGCTTATTAGATTTGACCTATTATTCTATATTGTCAAGGTCCTTTGGGGGATCCTGGCTCTGATAAGCACCACGGAAGCTATCCTGCCCAGCTTTGTATCATGTAAAAATTTGATAAATGTGCCATCTGTGCCTTGGCCCCAATCACTGGTAAGTGTTGAACAGAAGCAGGCCAAGGTTGGGCTTCCTTTGCTTTGATTGTACACTATAGTGTAGTGAGAAGAGCACCTGAGTTGGAGTCAGCATCCCGGATCAGACACTTACTAGCTCTATGAGGCTGAACACGCTATTTCATTGGTCACAGCCTCAGTTTTCTTATCTGTAAAATGAGAAAAATAGTACCTCAGGGTACTGTTGAAAACTGGAGTACAAGCAGAGGAAGTGATTCTAACACCTCCTAACACCAAAGGATCCTAACAAATTGTTTTCAAGAAAAAAAATGATAAATGATAAAAAAATATTTTTGACCATATAAAAGTGTGCTCTCTAGGTAATAGAATAATAATAGTAATAATAATAAATAACAAAAGAAATATAAACGAACACCTCTGAGGTTTTACCACACATTATACAAATTGGGAAAGAAGGCCAAAAGTAGGAGGTCAGTGTTGGCGAGGCTGGGGGGAAGGCTGGCATAGACATTGGTAGAGCTGTGAATTAATGTAACAGAATTGAGTAAGAAAAATGTGCTCTTTCATCCAGCAATCCCTCTACAGCACTTAATATCCTCATTCCATTATCTACCAAAATATTAGTAACAACCCTTTTGTCTTAGCAAAGAACTACAAATAAAGTGGTTGCCCATTAATTGGGTGATTGAATACATTATAGTTATACATGACTAAAAATACAGTATTATTCCAAAGTAAAAAATTACAAATATGAGTAATTCAGAGAAATATGGGAAGATTTGCATGAATTAATACAAAATAAAAGAAGCAAGACTACAGCACTATACATAGTGTATTGTAAAGGCTACTCAAAGGAAGTGAAACTCTGAATAACTGAAAAAACAAACCAACCCACCCTGACCCAAAAACAAATAGCCATAGAAAACAGATAATGAAACATAATCTCCCTCTCCTCTCCTCTGCTCAAGACAGTTACTTACATTGTCTGAGGCAGTCACTATCAGTTTTATTATCTTGACTGTTTATTCCAAGGAAGGGTTCAAGAGTGGGTAAGGAGGGAGGTAAATCCACAAATGATTTTGATGTAAAAACAGATTAAAGTAGCTATATCAGGCATAGACACCTGTTATTAAATATATAATAAAATTATTTTTTAAAATCTCAGCAAATACCAAATAAAATAAGGAATAAAATCCCCAATAAAACTTTTAATTCCAAACTATTTGCATCTTGATAAAAAAAAAAAACTTTTACAAAATAACTTTTGTTTTGAGTCCCCTTTTGTTCCACTTTCCATCTGTGTTCTTAGAAAGTTTTCTTGCATGGACAACTTTTTTCCCTTAGAGACTGGATCTCTCTATCTCATTCCTGTTAGAAGTGCAAGGGGCAACTAATGGACCGGATCCCACTGCTGATTGGTATGATAAGCTTCAACCTTTCCTATTTCCAGCCTAGGCCAGTTCACTGCTCCTTAGGCTGGCCCCCTACTCTCAAGGATCATCATATTGATATTAGTTTTAGTATAGATACCTACTATAGCTCAGAACTCCCAAGCTCAAGTGATTCACCAGGCTCAAAAATATCCCCTATAGCAGGAATTACAGGTGTGTACCACCATACCCAGAATATGGACACCTTTTGGGGAGTGGGGGGTGGGGAAAGGTGAGTCTTTTTTTAAAAAAACATGATTTATTTATTTTTAACATTTAACTTTTTTGACCAAATAAGAGATAGAAAACATTATAAAATACAAAATTAATAAATTTTATAACTTTAAATTAAAAAGGTTTTGCATGGGGGTGGCTAGGTGGAGCAGTGAGTAAAAAGCACTGCCCCTGTAGTCGGGAGGACCTGAGTTCGGTTCCGGCCTCAGACACTTAACACAAAAAAACTAGCTGTGTAACCTTGGGCAAGTTACTTAACCCCAATTACCCTCCAAAAGGGAAAAATAAAAAAAGGTTTTACATAAGCAAAACCAATATAATCAAGATTAAAAGGAAAGCAGAAAGACAGAAGCAATTTTTATAACTTTTCTGATAAAGGCCTCATTTCTCAAATATATAAAGAACTAAGTAAAATTCATAGGAATTCAAGTCATTTCCCATTTGATAAATATGAATATGGATATGAACAGGCAGTTTTCAGATGAAGAAATTAAAGCTATCTATAGTCATATGAAAAAATGCTCTAAATCACCATTGATTAGAGAAATGAAATCAAAACAACTCTGAGGTACCACATAAAACCTATCAGATTGGCCAATAAGAAAGAAAAGGAAAATGATTAATGTTGGAGAAGATATGGAATAATTGAGATGCTAGTGCATTGTTGGTAGAGTTGTGAACTGATCCACAACCATTCTGAAGAACAATTGAGAACTATGCCCAAAGGGCTATAAAACTTTGCATACTATTTGATACAGCAAAACCACTAGGTCAGTATGCCAAAGAGATCATAAAAAAGGGAAAAGGACCTACATGTACAAAAATATTTATAGCAACTCTTCTTGTGGCAGCGAAGAATTGAAAATTGAGGGGATGTCCATCAATTGAGGAATGACTGAGCAAGTTGTGGTACATGAATATAATGGAATTGTGTTTGTCCTTCATTCTTAAAGAGTACCATGGCATCAGGGAAATGATGACGTGACTTGCAGTTGACTTTGATTTGAGTGAGGGAGGACTGTGCAAGATCACCAGCCTCACTTTCTCCTCCAGAGCCATCTGGATCTAGTGACCAGATTTTCATCAGGATGACTGGAGATGACCCAGGATACAATGGGAGACCCTGGCTTTTTAGGCTAAGACCTTTTCATGTATTCACTTTGAGTGAGGTAACCCTCATTCAGTGAATAAGCCTCTTTAAGAAGTGAGTCAAGGGATGGCCCTTTTAATTAGGAAAAAAAAAAAAAGAGAGAAACAGTTACCATTGACATTCAGTCTAAGCCAGAAGGGCCCAAAATACAGTCATTAAGTAGAGTTGGGGCAGAGACCTATTATGGGCCAATCTGTGAGCTTCAGAGTGAACTGGGTTTCAGGTTTTGTGAAAGAAGGAAAAAGAGAGAGAGAGAGGGAAGGAAGGAAGGAAGGAAGGAAGGAAGGAAGGAAGGAAGGAAGGAAGGAAGGAAGGAAGGAAGGAAGGAAGGAAGGAAGGAAGGAACGAAGGAAGGAAGGAAGGAAGGAAGGAAGGAAGGAAGGAAGAAAGGAAGGAAGGAAAGAAGGGAGGGAGGGAGGGAGGGAGGAAGGAAGGAAGGAAGGAAGGAAGGAAGGAAGGAAGGAAGGAAGGAAGGAAGGAAACCCCAAGTTAAGTGGGCAGCTTCTGGCCATCAAAATTTAACTTCCTTTGGAGAGGAGGAGAGGGAAAGGGAGAGGACAAGCTGAGTTACCCAACTAGCTGGGATACTCTTGTGCTATAAGAAATAATGAGCAGGGGGATCTCAGAAAAACCTGGAAAAACTTATATGAACTGAAACTGAGTGAAGTGAGCAGAACCTGGATAACATCATACATAGTAACAGCAACATCATGTGGTGATCAACTGCTATCCACATCCAGAGAAAGAACTGATTGAGTCTGAATGCAGATTGAAGCAGACTGTTTTCATTTTTTTGTGACTTTTCACTTTTATTCTGTTTCTTCTTTCACAACATACCTAATGTGGAAATATGTTTACATGATTGCACATGTGTAACCTATATGAGATTGCTTATCATCTTGGGGTGGGGGATAGGAAAGAGGAAGGGAAAAAAAAACTTTGAAACTCAAAATCTTATTTAAAAATGAATATTGAAATCTTTATTTGTAGTTGGAAAAGATAAAATATTATTTACAAAAAAAGTAATTTAATCCCTGAAAAAAATTTTAATTCCAAATTCTCTCCTTCCCTCCCTCTCCTCCCCCACCCATTGAGAAAGCAATCAATATGATATCAATTGTACATGTGAAATAATGCAAAACATATTTCCATATTAGCCATGTTGGAAAAAAGACAAAAACAAAGAAAGTAATATTATACTTCCATCTGTATTCAGAGTTCATCAGTTTGTGAACAACCTTTTAAAGAAGTTTCTCAGTGAAGGGGGAAGAGAAATGGAATGGTAACTGGATGGGTTAGCAAGGTCAAGGGAAACCTATTTTAGGACTGGGAGACCTAAACATGTTTATAGGCAGATGGGAAAGAGTTCTTGGAGGAGAACCCAGTTTCCTAATACAGCATCTTACCTTTTGAATTAGAGGATTTATTCCTAAGGGGCAGGAGGGACCAGTCCTTGGCTTAGTAAAAGCAGTGTTTAGGACAGGGGAGGCACCCAGTACATGTGAAATCTTCAGCAGAAGAGGCGGGATGTGTGAACTGAAGAAGGGAGGGGGGGAAGAAAAAGCTCCAAGCCCCTGCAACAGATGGACCCAAGGCCCACTGGCACTGTGCCACCTCCTCCTCCTCCCCCCTTTGGCTGCCTGCACTCCCACTCTTTTTCCGGCAAGGGCACTGAGTTCCAGATGGTAATGGGAGGTGGGCATTGGTGAGTGTTAGATGGCTCTCCCCCTGTCTGCCATGCCCAGTTCCTCTCCTCTCTTTCCTTGGAGGGATGCCCCAGAGCTTCCTCAGCTGTAGCATGGTATTTTCAAGAATGTCCCAATGTCTCTATTAGCCACCACCATGAGTCCCAAGGGGAGAAGAACATAGCTCCATAGAATTTTAGAATTCAAAGGGACCTCAGGAACCCTGTAGTAATTTGCAAAGGTGGGAATTCAAATCCAAGTGTTCCACCTCCAAGGCCAGTGTACTTTCAATCAGTAAGCCTATGATAAGGACCTACTTTGCAACCCAGCAGGCACCAGATGTATCTCCCCATTATGTGTCTTTATTCCTCCTCTTTGAAGACCCTTCTCTTCTGTCTCTTCCAATTTCCCCTCCAACTCTATGTGTTCCCTCCTTAGACAGATCTAAGGTGGAGAGAATGTGAAAGATTGTTTTAAGAAAAAGGTAGGGGGCAGATTTTCTTCAGAGGCAAGGCAGTGTAACATGAAGAGGTCTAAAGTCAGAGTCAGGGGGACTGGGTTGAAATCCTGGCCTCAACACTTTCTGCTTGCCTAAGGTGAGTCACTTTGGGTACTAGGCCCTCAGTTTCCTCGTCTGTAAAATGGGGATAATAATTCTTGTGCTTCCCACCTCACAGGGTTGTGATGAGAAGTAATCTGCAAACCTCTAAGTGCTAAGTGAATGAGTTATTACGCTTTTTTCCACCTGGAATTTAATTCAGTTTAGCAAACATTTATTTGGTACCAACTGTATGCAGAGCATTATACTTGGTGCTGGAGGAACATTTAAAATTTAGGAAAAATAGTCTTCGCTGTCATGGAATTCACACTCTAATATGTCTATTATATATGCATGTATCTCACATGTTTTGTTTTGTTTTGTTTTGGGTTTTTTTTTTTGCTTTTTGGAGGAGGGAAGGCTGGGCAGTTGGGGTTAAGTCACTTGCCCAAGGTCACATGGCTAGTAACTGTTAAGTGTCTGAGGCCAGACTTGAACTCAGGTCATTTTGACTTCAGGGCCTGTGCTCTATTCACTGCGCCACCTAGCCAACCCATATCTCACATATTTTTATGACTATAAAAATATTACATGATAAGTACACAAGAGAGGTATGAATTGAAAGTTAAGGCTGGAAAGGTCATTATTGATTGGGGAGATGAGGGAAGACTTCCTGGAAGAGGTGACATTAAGTTATAGATTAAGAAGATAAAGAGTAGAAATTTTAAGTACATTCTAAGAACATCCTGCATCCAGGAAGCACAAAGAATATAGTCAGGAGTATGGGGATGAGGCTAGAAAGGTAGCATGGCACCAGATTGTGGAGGCCCTTGAATGCTAGGCCAAGAAAAAAAATTGAACTTAACTCTGTAGACCATAGAGAACCATTGAATGATTTTGAGCAGAGGAGTCACATGACCAGATCTGTGCATCAGGGATATTGGTCTAGTGGTCTATGACTAACAGCAGGTGATTGTGAGAGTGAAAAAAAGCAGATGGAAAGGGGTGTGACTGTCCCTAAGACCTACTTGTAGGGGTCAGAAAATCTTTGAGCTCTGATGTGGAAGAGTGAACCTGGACCTCTGCCCTTCACTTGTTCTGTGAGTCACATGGACTGTGCAGGTCTAAGGAAAGGGAGTTGGCTTTCTAGTGACATTGATTTCTAACAATCCTTTGGGGTGGGGGAGGACCCTCCCCCTCTCCCAGGATATAGTTATAAGTCTATGATGATTGGAGAGGTCCTTGAGGAAGGGTCTCTACCATGAGAAGAGTTTCTTGACTCCTGGCAACCTTGATTTCCTTATTCTTTCAGGGAAATCCATCCAAGGTACTTCTATAAATTGAGTGTGTATAGGTCCCTAAGGGAGGTAGGGCCCTGAGGTGGCTAAGTGGTGCAGTGAATAGAGCACCAGCCCTGGAGTCAGGAGGACCTGAGTTCAAATCCAGCCTCAAACACAACACAAAAACTAGCCATGTGACTTTGGGCAAGTCACTTAATCCCAATTGCCCTCCAAAAAAAATGAAGGTAGGGCCCACAGAGGGAAGAGTTGTCCCAATTGTTGATGGATTCAGTTATGAGTTCCTTGGGTTTGGTTTCAGGTTAAATAAGTCTTATATTCAATGCTTTGTTAGCCTGTGTATTTCCATGAGAGCTAAGGACCCCTTGAGAGACAGGAGGTAAATTTGGATGATATCAGGGGGAAACCTTGGGTGAGTGCATAAACCAGGGAATTGATTATTGAGAATTAAGAAGAAATAGGTCCACGTGAATCTAGAGCTATGTAATATAAATGCTCTTCAGTCTAGTGCCCAGATCCATGGAGTGCAGACCCTAGAGTGTAGAGAAGGAAAGAGAACTCATCAGATTCCAAAACCGGCTCATTGTAGCTGAGCCGAATCAAACCAGAGTACAAAATGAAGCTTCTTATCACCTTCCTGGGAAGAAGGAAGGAAGATCAGGAGACAGGTTCTGGGAAATGAAAGGAACTTTACAAATGAGGTTTGATTAGAAACTTCTCCTAAAGTAGCCAATTGCCTGTGATAGACTTGGTTAGTGACTTGTAAGTGTTAATTAGCCTATTCTAACCCACAAAATTACATGGCTCTTTCTGTCCTCTGTGCCTACAGGACAGCTTGTGGCAGCCAAAGCGCTAGGCTTATTTCCAAAGGCCTCAACCTGCTGCTGTCATCTCCCATCTGTCCTTTTAAGACTGTGGGGCTCAGGTTAGGTTCCTTTCTGGCAGTGGTGGTCCAAGGCCCTTTTCTTTGGGTGTGGGCCAGTAGTTGTCATCTATACCCTATATCCAATGACTTTGGGCCTTTCTTTGTGATGGCACTGGAAATACTGGATGGAGGCCATGGAAATGCCTAGGTTAGATGGTCTGTGAGGCCAGCACAGAAGCATCTCTCCTCCCGAGCAGCATTCAATTCAATTCAATTCAACATATGTCTGTTAAATACCTACTGGGGGCACAGGAGAGACTAGAATTAGATAAGGCAGAGTTCCTACCCTCAGACAGGGCAGGTAAGTTTAGGATAAGGCATAAGAGAGATGGGCTGAATAATAGTACAGTTAGGATCATTCAGAACTAGCTAAGTGGACAGAATAAGAATTAATGGCTAAATATCAGGAATGAGGTCTACAATGGAGGGCCCCAGGTTTCTGTGTGGGCCCTGTGTTGTTTAATATTTTAAACAATGATTTAGATAAAGACTCAGATGGTACATTTACTCAATTTGCAATTGACACAAAATTGAGAACAAGAGTTAATGGGTTGGGTGACAGAGTTAAGATTTAAAAAGATCTTGACAGGCTATATGTTTTCACTGAATCTAAGATGAAATTTAGTCCAAACCAATGACTTCATTAGGCAGGAAGCTCTTGGCACAGAACCTTCCTCCACTGGTGCAGATCAACAATTCATCAGTAATTTATCATCTTAAAGATTGCCAAGGGGCACTTGAGAGATTAAATGCCTTGCCCGTTGCCACACAGTGAGAATATGGCAGAGTCAGGGCTTGAACCCAAGTGTTCCTGATTCTAGGAACAGCCCTCTACCTATTGCACTATGTTACCTCTGTAGGTAGGCTTTAATAGAAATAGTTGTTTTCTAAAAAATTCTATCAATTTCAACCAGTGTCTCTGATAAAGACCTCATTTCTAAGATATATAAAGAACTGAGTCAAATTTATAAGAATATAAGTCATTCCCCAATTGATAAATGGTCAAAGGATATAAACAGGCAGTTTTCAGGGGAAGAAATTAAAGCTATCTATAGGCATATGAAAAAATGCTCTAAATCCCTATTGATTAGAGAAATGCAAATCAGAACAACTCTTAGAAACCACATAACACCTATCAGATTGACTAACATGACAAAAGAGGAAAATTATAAATTCTGGAGAATATGTGGGAAAATTGGAACACTAATTCATTGTTGGTGGAGTTGTGAACTGAGCCAACTATTCTGGAGAGCAATTTGAAACTGTGCCCAAAGGGCTATAAAAATGTGCATACCCTTTGACCTAGCAATACCACTTCGAGGGCTGTATCCCAAAGAGATAATAAAAATGGGAAAAGGACCCACATATTCAAAAATATTTATAGCAGTTCTTTTTGTGGTGGCCAAGAGCTAGAAATTGAGGGGATGTCCAGCAATTGGGGAATGGCTGAATAAGTTGTAGTGTATGAATGTAATGGAATACTATTATGCTGTAAGAAATGGTGAACATACAGACTTCAGAAAACCCTGGAAAGATTTATATGAACTGATGTTGAATGAGGGGAGCAGAGCCAGGAGAACGTTCTACACAGTAACAGCCACATTGTGTGTTGACTGACTTTGATGATGACTTTGACTCTTCTCATCAATGCAGGGACCTAAAAACAACTCCAGAAGACTCATGATGGAAAATTCCATCCACATCTGAACTATTTGCCTAATTTTTTGGTTTGTTTTATTTTGTTTTTTCTTTCTCAGGGTTCCTTCCATTCCTTCTAATTCTTCTATACAATATGACTAATGTGAAAATATATTTAATAAGAACGTATATGTAGAGCTTATATCAGATTTCACTCCATCTTGGGGAGGGGAGAAGAGAGGGAGGCAGAGAAAATTTAAAACTTATGGAAGTGAATGTTGAAAACTAAAATTAATAAGTTAATTAAAAAAAACCCATCAACTTCACAAGTACAAAGTGAGGGCAGAATTGGCAGTTCATCTAAAAAGATCTGGGAATTTTAATGGAGGTAGCTTGGTGGTACATGGTTAAAGTGCAGGATGGGGAGACAGGAAAACCTGAGTTCAAATCCTGTCACAGACACTTGCTAGCTTTGTGGCCTCTCTCTAAGCCTAAGTTTCCTCATCTGTAAAATAGGGATAATAACAGCACGTTCTTCCCGGGGTTGTTGTGAGGATCGAATGAGATATTTGCAAAGTGCTTTGCAAATCTTTAAAGCTTTATAAATGCTGTTATTATTAGTAGTAATAGTAGTAGCAGTAGCAGCAGCAGCAGCAGCAACAAAGAAGCAATAGTAGTAGTAGTAGTAGTAGTAGTAATCATCTGCAAACCAAAGAAGATTAAAGCAATCTTAGACTGATTTAAGGGAGGTAGAGGGTCAAGGCCTAGGGAAATAACAATCCTGTTGCATTTTGCCCTTGGGAGACCTAGTCTACAGTAATGTTCAGTCATGGTCACCACCTTTTAGGAAGGGGATTGATAAATTTGACAACATCTAAAGGGCAGCAGTAAGGAAGGACCTCAAGTTCACGCAGTGTAATCATGAAAAGAACCAGGAGTGTGAATCTTAAAGAGAAGCCTGAAGGGGGAATGGGATAGGTATAGGTTTCTTCAGGTATAGGAAGATCTGTCCAGTGAAAAGGGAGTAGCCTGACTCAGCTTGGCCCCAGTGGATATAACTAGGAGGGGTAAGGGGAAGTTGTAAAGAGGCAGCTTTAGACACTGTCAGGAAAAACTTCCCAAAGCTTGGAACTGGCTCCAAAGCAAGACAGGCTGTTTCAGGAGGTGGCACATTCACCCTCACTGGAAGGCTTCAAGCCAAGGCTGGACAACAACACGTTGGGCACCTTGTAGAGGGGATTCCTGTTAGGATTCAGGTCGGACCTTTGTGGTCTCTAATGTCCATTCCCACTCATCTACTGGAATGCTGTGGAAGGAGGATATTTCAGGCATAAGGAAAACCATCAACAAAGCTGGGAAGATGGGAAGGTGCAGAGCAAATTCAAGGAAAAGAGTTAGAATAGTTTGGCTAGACTGTTGAATGCCTGCAAAGGAAAAGAGTGAGACAGGTCTAGAGAAGTGATGCGGCACTGATTATGGACAGCATCTTGGAATTCAAATTTTACTTGTGGGGGGGGGGCGGCGGCTAGGTGACTCTCTTCATACTACTGAGCCCTGACCTAAAAGGAGTCAGTGTAGGAATCGTGGAAAGAGCACAAGATTTGGAATCGGTACCTTTAGGTATGAATTCCAGTTCTGCCACTGACTACCTGTCTTGGCTTTAGGTAAATCACACCCCACCCCCCTTTTACTTGGAGGCAATCAGGGTTAGGTGACTTTCTCAGGGTTACATAACTAGTAAGTATTTGAATAGAGCACTGGCCTTGGAGTCAGGAGGACCTGAGTTCAAATCCAGCCTCAGACACTTAACACCTACTAGCTGTGTGACATTGGGCAAGTCACTTAACCCAATTTTCCTGCCTTCCCCCCATAAATTTTTTTTCTACTTGGTAGGCAATAGGGAGCCATCAGAGACCTTTGAGCAGAGGAGTGACGTGACCAGATCTATACATAAGGAAGATGATTCTGACAGTGATATGAAGGATGCCATGGATAGACAGAATAAGGGAATGGGGAGACCTGTAAGGAGGTTATAGGAATTTTCCAGGTGGATGGGAAGGAAATCCTTTACTCTTGTAGTATCAGGGGGAACAGAAAAGAGGGGACTAATGCAAGCAGTGTTGTGAAGGTTCATTCATCAGGACTTTGTAATTGGTTGGATATGAGAGTTGGAAAAAGGACTTCTTTCTTACTGCTCAGTAGCAGGTGGGCTTCCCTGAGGTCATTTTCTAGTTTCTCTTGTAGCTCTGTGTCAGTGGACACACAATGCTGGCTGTGGCCGCCTTAGCGTTGGGCTCCGGTCACACAAAGGCTGACAAGCAGACAAGGAAGTAGCTAGGATAGCCTCCCGGACCTCTTTCAGCCGATTGCCCTCCTATAAGGTTAGGTTCACTTCACGTTGTCACAGGCTGAAATTCTCATCCATTGGCCTTGGGCCGAAAGAAGGAAAAAAGAAAACATGTTGCTTTCTTAGGTGCTGCCTTCTGGGGCTGTTTATGCAGTTAGAACAGCATGGCTAGATGTTTCCTAAGCTCAATGTGAGTTCTTTTCCCATTTTGATCATTTTGCTTTGTTCTGCTCTGTGGCGACATAGTTCTTCTCACCAGGTTATTTTGGACATGTGTGTTATTTGTGACTAGGAAGACTGGGTCAGAGAGTTTGGAGGGATGGGTGTAAAAAGCATAGCATCACAAATATAGGGCTGGAATAGACTTCAGAGAGCCATCCCTTTCAATACTCTGATTTTAAATGTGGGGAAACTGAGGTTTGGGGGGTTAAAGTGACTTAGCCAGGTTCACTTGGGCAGTAAGTAGCAGCCAGTACTAGAGCCATAACTCAGAGCACGCACACCGTTACTGGAAGATCAGTAACATGACTTTTGTACATTTGTTGTTCAGTCGTTTCAGTCATGTTCAAATCTTTATGACCCTATTTTGGATTATCTTGTCAAAGATACTGGAGTGGTTTGCCATTTCCTTTTCCAGTTCATTTTACAGATGGGGAAACTGAGGCAAACAGGCTTAATTGACTTGTCCAGGGTCACACAGCTAGTAAGTGTCTGAAGCTGGATTCGAATTCAGGATTTCCAAGTCTGGCTCTCTCTCCACTGCACCACATGGCTGGCATATTATTAGGGACCATGGAAGCTTCATAAAGCTATTATTTCTTGGCTTCTTATGATGCCAAGAGAGGGGACATTGACTTGCCCAATCAGGTCAATTCTCTAAATATTTCTTAAGTACCTACTATGTGCCGGGCCTTGTGTTTAGTGCTAAAAATACAAGCATTCAAAGCAACATGGACCCTGCCTGCAAGGAGATTTCAGGTTTTCCAACTTGGGAAACAAGTCCCAGTCTATAAGAAACTTCCCATCTAAAGATGGCTCCTTGGTGTTCTTAGTAAGAATGGTAAGGGTCAGCTTTGATTGTTAACTTATACTCGCTGAGCATGTATTCTGTCAGTGTTAGTGTCTAATATAACCCTCAGTTACTTATGTGGTGCCTCTCACTGTGAGGAACATCTCCTCTGGGGAATAGGAGACTTTAGATACTAAGAGGAGAATCGAACCAGCATCGTCAAAGACCCTGACTGGGCGCTAGGAGGAACCCTAGAGGTCGTCCAGTACAACCCCTCATTTCAAAGAGAGAAGAAAACTAGGGGCGGCCAGGTGGCTCAGCAAGTAAGAGCACCGGCCCCAGTGTTGGGATGACCTGGGGGTCGAATCCGGGCTCAGATACTTAGCACCACACCCAGAAATAACTGACCGTGTAACCTTGCGCAAGTTACTTAACCCCAATTGCTTAAAAAAAAACAAAAACTGAAGTGGGAGGGTGGAGGGGGCAGTACATCTAGGTGGTACAGTATACAGAGCACTGGCCCTGGAGTCAGGAGGACCTGAGTTCAAATTTGGCCTCAGATACTTACTAGCTATGTAACCCTGGGCAAGCAAGTCACTTAACCCTGATTGCCTCCAAGTAAAAGGGGGGTGGGGTGTGATTTACCTAAAGCCAACACAGGTAGTCAGTGGCAGAACTAGAATTCACACCTAAAGATACCGATTCCAGATCCACGATTCCTACACTGACTCCTTTTAGGTCAGGGCTCAGTAGTATGAAGAGATTATTTGTAAGTGTGGAGAAGGACCCCATACCCAGTCCTGCCCACATGGGCTTCCCCATGCTTGGAGGACTGGCAGCCCGGGGGCTGTTGATGCTGGGACCTTGGAGTTTCTGGGCCTTTGGTATTTCAGGACCTTGGCCTGTCCCAGGCAGTGACGCATACACTACAATATTTAAGTCAGTGCTGGCAGAAGGGCTCCACAGGAGCTCCTGTGTTTAGCACCATGCTCAGAGGCTGCCTCTGTGTGTCATTTCTGTGATTTTTTGACTTAGACCAAAATGGAAAGATCAGACAAGGCATCTGGTGTGGTATGAATGACACATTGAGCAGAAACAATCAGAAGAGATGCTGGGGGTCCTTTAGCAGTGAAGAAAGTGCTTTCCACAGGCAGGAAGGGAGAGATTTTTCCTTCCCATGTCCCATCAGACTAAAGGCAAATGCCATCCCCTCTCAGCAGGGCCCTGATGACAGGGAGGCCAAGAGGGTCTGATGATGACAACAGTGATGATGATTAAAGCTAAACAGCTGTTCTTAGCTTTTCTCTGTATTTTCATTTCCCAGTCAGCACTGGTCTAGGGGAAAGAGCCCTGGATTGGGGGTCAAGAGACCTGGGTTCAGATGTGAGGGCTGCAGTTTCACCTACATAAAAAGGAGGAGGCAGACTGGTACAATGGGAAGAGTCTGAGGGCCTGGCCCTGCCATTAACTTCCTGAGTCACTTCCCCTCACTGTTCCTCAGTTTCTTCATCTGTAAAATGAGGAGGTTATTTTAATGATTCCTAAGTTCCCTTCCAGCCCTATGGTTCTTTAGACTATTAAGGTCCTTTCCAGTTCCAAGCCCTATAACCTATGACTTCTTGTCTGAATGTAAGACTTTTAAGTTGGCTGTTAGGAATTGTGATAAGAAGGTGCCCAGGCAACTGCACTGCCCAACACTATCCAATGATGATGCACTGAGGGATAAGGAAATAGCTAGGGATGTGGGCAGAGTGTGGGGGCAATGGGACAAGAGACTTCAGTCCCCACTGAAGAGCTGCCCTCATGTGATACCTGCCTCTGTCCCAGAGTGTAGCACCAATACGATATTCACAGCACCTATAGTAGCTATGAATATGCCGGCATAATTTTGAATTGCAAAATATAACAGGATCTCCACATGGAAGAAAAACCAAAACATTTATTCAGATACCAGAAAGCTAAAAGCCAAATCTGTCATAGCAACAAAGACAATGCAGAGGACACTGCCATCCCCAAGCCTTCCCCCTGCTAGAGCATTTCCACAAACAAACAAGGTTCTGACTGCCTGCTTCTTCTCTCTCCTTCAACTGTAACTGCTCTGAACAACTTACTCTGGTCTCTGCTTCACCCTTTCTTCACCCTCCTCCCCTTTTTGCTCCACCTGCTCAGCCAGCTCTTCCTACCACAGACGCATGTGACTCAGGCTTCCATGTGACTCAAACAGGTCACATAGTTCTATTAATGGATGAGAAAGATCTTCCCATTAAGCAAAAATACATTAACAATACAGAGAGGTCACTTCTCACTCCTAGAGGGTGACATCTGTGTTATCCCCAAACCCTGGGGACCGCCCCAGCCACACTGCCAGTCAAGTGGGTCCTGGGACATAGCCAGATGCTTTCCACTTCCTTTCCACTCCTACCTTCCCACTCCCCAGACCTAATACGGGTTGGAGAGAGAACTCAACTGTAGATCTCTCTAAATCAAGACACCACTTGACTCCAAGTCAAGAAAACACTATACATGCATGACCCCTAGTCCCTCCTACCCCAAATACCCTTTGTACTTTCTCCATCCTGCTTCCTACTACTGGGTTCTGATAGCTTCTACCTCCTCATGGGAGCCCTGGCCTGTTCCCTTTCCCCTTCCTGGATTCTCTTAGGACTATGAGGATGCCCTCCCTCCTCTACTCCTGACCCATCCATCCCCTGGAGTCCCAGACCCCCTCTGTGGTCTTGGCTTGGGGTGAGGAAGTAAAGGGAAGAAGGGGAGAGGGTGGACAAAATGCCCCGTCTCTAAGCTCCAGCCTTTTGTCGGCTCTCAGTTTTCTGCTTTTCCTTCTCATTATCATCTTCCTTCTACCACCTGAGATCCAGCTGGGGAAGAAGGTGCTAATGGAAAGCTAATGTTCCACCCATCCCCATTTACCCTGCTAAACACAGAAGCTTCTCTCTTGTTAAATACCGTACTTTCCACCTCCCTGTGCATCTGATCTTGGCTTTGAATTGAGTAAAAGCAATGCATTGAAAAGGATATAGCTGGTTTCAGTTCCCTACTAATGAGCTGGCAGCCTCCTGCCTCCCAGGGGGGGAGTAGAATTATCTGTCTCAGCCTTTCTCTGTCTCCTCTCTGCCACCAGGGAAACAGGAAGGCAGAGCATCTGAGAATGTTTGTGTGAGTGAGGGTGGGGGCGGCAGAGGGAGTGGGGGGGGCAGGTGAATATGTACCTCCCTCAATAGGTACAGATGTTTAGCTTTCTTCATTAGGTTGGTACCTGGTTGACTTGCTCATTCACTGGAGTCCACTGAGACTGTCAGATCTTTTTATACTATACTTGAATCAAGGTAGTGTATCACTTTGCCAGGTTATGACCCTCAAGATTAGATGGGTTGTTGTGCAGATCAAATGAGTTAACATATATAAAGTGCTTTTCAAACCTTAAAGCTTAATGTATGTAGTAGCTATTATTATGGCATCTTTCTTGAAAAGATGAATGCACTAAGAGTCAGCAGAACCAAGCTTGAGTTCTACTCTGAGCTCTCTGAACCTCAGTTTCCTCATGTGTAAATAAAGAGGTTCCTTTTATAGCATGGCATAGTGGATAGAGAACCAGTGTTAGAGTCAAGCTGGATGAAGAGTTAAAATAGTTTCTGAGGTGTGGAATAGGAGAGATGTGGGAACTCACAACAAACAGCCTTGATTTTCTCAGTAAAGTAGTGTGAGGCTGTCTACTGAGAGAAGGAATTATGGATGGGTTAGGGAGCTTGAGGAAAGAGGAGAAATTTTAGAACAGCCACTTAAAGGAATGAATCATCAACCTGAGAAAAATAAAAGGATTTATGTATATTGGGGGCCTCTAACCTTTTTGGAGGGCAGTCTGGTGATCCTATCTATGGATACCTTCTTGGAGTAATGTTTTTTTGGGTACCACTCTTTCTTTCCAGCTTAATCTCACATTACTCTCTTCCATGTTCTCTGTCCTTCAGCCAAACTGGACTTCTCTGCCTTCTAACACATAAATTGTTGACTTTCCTCCATATCTTCAATCAGGTTCTTCTCTGTGCCTGGAATATTGAATTCCTGCTTGTCCCTTTAAGTCCATCTCAAATGAAGTGTCTCCCAGGAAGCTTTTTTTGATTGCTTATTGGGTAGGGGCTTCCCCCTTAGAATGAATGCAAGTGTTCCCAAGTAGTGTATCTGTGAAAGACTTGCATTGTCTTGCCATTGCCAAGAGATGGTCCTTTTCACTTTTGTGGTGATCAGGTGGCATCAGCATCTTCCCTGAAGATGTTTAATAAGCCCGCATCACCATATATCCTGGCTTTAGAAATGAGCTATTTGAGAATATTAATGTCCTGGCCTGGCCTGGGCTTTTCTGGATTTAGCTGGCCCCATCTGGACCTTGTTCAATTTCTTTGGTCAAACCTCCAGGCAAATTGGACCACTGTTCCCCAACTCAACTGTTCCCAAACTCAACTCTCCCATCTTCCCCCTTCATTTGGTGTTTTTTTTTCTTTTTGGAGATTTGGGTTTGTTTTGGGTTTTTTTTTGGAGGGGGGAAGGCAAGGCAATTGGGGTTAAGTGACTTGCCCAAGGTTACACAGCTAGTTAAGTGTCAAGTGTCTGAGGTCGGATTTGAACTCGGGTCCTCCTGACTCCAGGGCGGTTGCTCTATTTACTGTGCCACCTAGCTGCCCCAATTTGTTATTTTTAAAAATATAACAAAAACAGATAAAATTAGTTTTTCCAAATAACATAGGATTGCACATGAAACTGTGAATCTCTATTATGTAGATTCTGCTTTAGCTTATACAGCTCTGCTTCATGCCTACAATATGCTCCCTCCTCAGCACCATTAAGAATTCTTATCTGCCTTCAAGACCCAGCCCAAAGGCCATCTTACCCAAGAAGCCTTCCTTGATTCTTCCTGTTGCTAATGCATTCTCCCCCTTCAAATGATTGCATGTTATTACTTGATTTGTGTACATGTAATCCTCTTTCCACCCCACTCCCCAATGGAATGTAAACTCCTTTGGGTAGAGATCGTTTTGTTGGTTTGTTTTTGCCTGGCTGTTACTGTTCAGTCATTTGTGACTCCATTTGGGGTTTGCTTGTCAAAGATACTGCAGTGGTTTGCCATTTTTTTTTCCAGTTCATTTCACAGACAAGAAAACCAAGGCAAACAGGCTTAAGTGACTTGCCCAGAGTCACACAGCTAGTTAATGTCTGAGGCTGTATTTGAACTCGGGAAGGTGAGTCTTCTTGACTGCAGGCTCATTCCTGACTCAATCCCACCCTGAACAAAGCATTTGTTTAATCGATATTTGTTGAATTGTTGATTAGACTCCTTTCCTACCTCCCATTCCAGGAGAAACCCAAGGCAGCTTATGTGAACTCCCCCTACTACACTAGCTAGCTCGTTTGTAAGATGTCCTGGAGATTGTGGGAAGGAAGGCAAAGGTACACAATTCTCATTCAGCCTTGTTAATTAAGGGAATCAGGCGTCAGTGTGTCACAGAGAAGGGCTCTCCAGGGGAAAATATTTCATTTTGAACCACTTAGCCCTTATGGTTCAGCTTTTTCATTTGCTAAGTAAGCATTTGCTTTCCCAGACAATAGTTTGAGTGACTGAGAAAATATATGTATCAGAACAACCTTTTTGCCCTTTCCCCCTCTTTCCCTTCCTCCTTACAGTCTATTTGTAGTCAGAAGGTGAGTATTGCTCCCTTGATCCAAATTTCCCTAATCCTACTGAGAGGGAAGACTGTCACCCTTCCAGCCCCCTACGTTCCCATCCTCACAGTCATCCTCTCCTTTGCCCTCCCCTATCCAGTCAGTTAACAACTCTTGTGGATTTTACCTCCACAACTTATCTCCCATCTGCCTCCTCTCCATTTACAGGGCTACCACCCTAGCTAAAGCTCTCATCCCCGCTCAGCTAGATTACTGCAATAGCCTCCTAATTAGTGTCTGCTTCCAGTCTTTCTTCTCTCTAGTGCATCCTTCACAAAGCAGCAAAGTTTAGATTCTGAAAACTCTAGTTTGACCTTGTCACTCCTTTGCTCAAGAAGCTTCAGTGGCTCCTTATTGTCCCTAGAATAAAGTACAAGCTCCTCTCTTTGGCACCGAAAACTCTTTAAAATCTGGCTCTAGCCTGTCTTCCTACACTGAGGTCACATTATATCCCCTCTCTCCTGATTCCCCTTAATTCTAGAGCATACCCTCTGTTGATTATTTCTAATTATTCTACATCTGTTTGTCCATAATTGTTTGCATGTTCTCTCCCCAATTATACTGTGAATACCTTGAGAGCAGAACTATCTTTTGCCTTCCTTCATATCCCCAGCACTTGGCATAGTGCTTGGCACATAGAAAGTGCTTAATAAATGTTTATTGACTGGAACATTTATTGACTGACTGACTGACTTACTGCCCCACCCAGACTAGACAATTTGCTGTTATCTGCACATTCCATTTCTAGTCTCTCTCCATGCCTTTTTAAGGACTGTCTTCCATGCCTGGGATGCTTGCCTTTCTCACTTCCATTCAAGGCTCACTCAAATGCCACTTTCTATGTAAGAGCTTTCCTGATATTCCCAAATGTTACCACTCCCCTCCTGCCACCAATTACTTTGTATTTACTTTTTGTATCTTCTGGTTTTTAGTCTTAAGAACTTGCCTGGAAAACTGAGGTTAAGTGACTTACCCAGGGTTACACAACCAGTATGCTTCAGAAATGGGGCTTGAACCCAGGTCTTCCTAGCTCTGAGGCCAGCTCTTTGTTTTTTTTTTTATTACTTATTTTTAACATGAATTTAAATTTTTTTTAAGTTCCAGATTCCCTCTCTCCCTCCTTCCCACCCCTCTTCCACCCATTGAAAAGAAAAGTATTATGATGTCAATTATACATGTGAAGTCATGCAAACATAACTCCATATTAGCCATGTTGCAATAAATAAATAAATGAATGAATAGATAAACAAAAAGCAAGAAACAAAGAAAATGAAATAAAGCATGCTTCAGTCTGCACTCATAATTGATCAATTCTCTCTCTGGAAGTGGATAGCATTTTTCATTGTGGGTCTTTTGGAATTGTCTTAGATTACTGTCTTGCTCAAAGTAGCAAAGTCTTTCACAGTTGATCATCATACAATGTTGCTGTTATTGTTTATAATGTTTTCCTCTTTCTGTTCACTTCCCTTTGTATCAGTTCATATAAGTCTTCCTAGGTTTTTCTGAAACTACTTCCACCCCACTTCCCACCTTCTTATAGCACAATGGTATAGCACATTCCACCACAATCATATACCATAACTTGTTCAGATATTCCCTAATTGATAAACATCCCCACAATGTCCAATTCTTTGCTACCACAAAAAGAGCTGCTCTAAATAGGTCCTTGTACAAATAGGTCCTTTTCCTTTTTTAAAATCTCTTTGGGATACAGATTTAGTAGTGCTATTGTGGGTTTGCATGATTTTTAAGCCCTTTGGGCATAGTTCCAAATTTTTCCCCAGAATGGCTGGATCAGTTCACAACTCCACCAACAGTGCATTAGTGCCTCTGTTTTTCCACATCCCCTCCAACATTTGTCATTTTCATTTTTTGTCATATTAACCGATCTGATAGGTGTGAGATGATATGTCAGAGTTGTTTTAATGTGCATTTCTCTAATCAATAGTGATTTAGAGCATTTTTCCATGTGTCTACTGATAGCTTTGATATCTTCTTCTGAAAACTGCCTGTTCATATCCTTTCACCATTTATCAACTGGAGAAGACTCTTATTTTTATAAATTTGGCTCTGTTTCTTATATATTTGAGAAATGAGGCCATTATCAGAGCCAGTTCTCTATTCATGCTGCCTCTCCCAATGCCAAAATCCTGTGTATTCAGTTATCTGTGTGCGTGTTGTTTTTCCCCATTAGGAGTGAGGTCCATGAGGACAGGGACTCTTTTCATTTTTTGTCTTTCTATTCCTAGAACCTAGCACAGGGCCTGGCACAGAGAGAATGCTTTGTAAATGCTTGCTGAAATTAATTGAATTAGCAGCAGGTATGTGCAGGATAGGCTTGACATGGCTCTCTACACATGAAGGAAGAAAGCCTTCTGAGGATAAAGCCTAGATCTGTAGTTGACTTTTGGTGTCCCTATCCAGGGGTATGCTAGTTAAATGTTTAATAACAGGTTTTGTTTATAAATGTGCACAGGACACATTTTTAAGCTTAAGTGGAATTATTAACATCTCCTGGACCATTTTCTTAAAACCAAACAGACAAAAAAACAATCAATCAAGCCCAGATCTGCAGTGTTCCCTGTTAACACTGAAAATTTAGCAGCTGGCTCTGGTGATCCAGTCCTGTCTCCAGCATATCCCTGTACCAAAAGCTTGTCCTTGTGACCTCAGTGATATTTGTGGCCTCTGCTTGAAGGATAGAAAATGAGTGTTTTAGGAAGGAATAATTCTGCATTCTAAGAGACCAGGGACCCAAAGGGAAGGACTCCTACCCAGCTGATGGGTAGGACGCTGTGATTTGAAAAGGTAAGTAGGGCTTTGGAGTCATTTAGGAGGCAGACTTCTTGTCTTCTTCTTTATAATCACTGGGTGACATTCATCCCTGCCGTGTCTGGTTGGTGTTCTCTGTTGTCTGCTTTCTAATTTCAGGGTGAGACAGGGCTAGGGGATGGGACACGAAAACTATCTTTAAGTATTTGAAAGGCTTTCATGTATAGGAATAACTACATGTGCTCATCTTGGCCTCAAAGAGCAGAATGAGGAACAATGGCAGTTGCCAAGAAGCAAATTTCAGGTACACAAAAGGAAAAATTTCCCAGCCATCAGAGCTGTCCAAAAATGGAATGGACTGCCTCATTAGGCAGCTAGAGATGCAGTGAATAGAGTAATTGGGCCTAGAGTCAGGAAAACCTAAGTTCAAATCTGGCCTCAGACACTTACTAGCTGTTTGACCTTGGGCAAGTCACTTAACCTATGTTTGCCTCCATTTCCTCATGTGTAAAATAAGATAACCCTTGAAGGTTTGTTGGGAGATAATATTTGTAAAGCACTTAAGATAGTGCCTGGCACATTTGTTGTTGTCATTTTTTCAGTGGTGCCCAACTCTCTGTGACCCCATTTGGGATTTTCTTGGCAAAGATACTAGGGTGGTTTGCCATTTTTTTCTCCAGCTCATTTTACAGATGAGGACACTGAGGCAAATACAGTTAAGTGACTTGCCTTAGGGTCACATAGATAGTAATTGGCTGAGGGTAGATTTGAACTCAGGGAGATAACTGTAGGCCCAGCACTCTATCCAATGTGTCACCTAGCTGCTGCCTGGCACATTGTAGGTGTGATATAAAGACTAGTTATCATTATCATCATCATTATGACATGTAGTAGGCTTCCCCCTTCTGTTTTAAAAAGAAATGAATAGGGGTGGCCAGGTAGCACAGTGAGTGAGAGCTCTGGCCCCAGAGTCGGGATGACCTGGGATCGAATCCAGGCTTAGACACTTAGCATCACACCCAGAATTAACTGGCCGTGTAACCTTGAGCAAGTTACTTAACCCCAATTGCTTAAAAAAAAAATAAAAAAGAAATGAATAACTTTTAATCTCCATGTACTCCAGTATATGTTTAACTATATAAATGGTAAGAAAAGATGGGCAGCTAGGTATTGCAGAGAAAGTGCTGGGCTTGCAGTCAGGAAGATTTATCTTCCTGAGTTCAAGTCCAGCCTTAGACACTTACAACTGCAAAACAATGACAAAAGAGAGGAAAATACAAACAAAATTAAACAATATGAAACAGTGATTGTAAATGACTGTCTTTTTAATTGTAGACTTATTTACAAAATGTCAAAAGAAGCAAAAATTATACGTGCTCTATTTAACTAGGTAGCAAGAGTTATCCAACAAATTTAATCTGGATTTTGTTACTGTTTAATATAATCTTTGAATTGCATTTTGTAATCAGTGTAAAAGATGCTGCTTTTTTGGTTCTGTTTTCTTCACTCTGTACCAACTTAACATAAGCCTCCCTATGGTCAAAGAGATCTATAATCTCATCCGATTGGATATCCCTTTAGTTGATGCATATGGCAGCTCATTCATGCAGCCCCATCCCACGTGATTCTTATCCATGTCCCCACATGTTTCCCAAGAGGACTACCTCTTATGCTGGGATCCTTGCTTCCTTTCTCCTGACATCAAAAGGATACTAATGGAGCACCCAAGCCTTCCATCTGTTACCTCACCCTTGCCTCGTGAATCTTCTTTTTTGATTGTGCTTTTCTCTAATGAAATCCTTTACCCTGTTCTTCTCTCAAGTCCCTTATTATTATATGATATAGCCTGTTAATACTCACCATGTGTTTCCCCTACTTCTTTCTTCATGATGCATGTCCTTTGGAGATTGTTGTGCTTCATATCTCCCAGCAGTATAACAACCTCTGAACACCTTCCCATATTTCTTTGAATGTGTCATATTTGTCATTTCTTATGACCTAATAATATACCATTACATTTATATGTTATAACTTATTCAACTGTTCCTCAATCCTTGGCCACATAGATTACTTATAGTTTTCTGTTTTGTTTTGTTTGTTACTTTGCAATTACAAATAGAGAAGTTGTTTTGTAAACAATTGTTAATAAAGTCTTTTGGGTAAAAACCTAATAGTAGAGTGGCTAGCTCAAAAGATATTAGCTTTTTGTAGCCCCCCCCCTTTTTTTTGCTTTTTGGAGGGGGAGGGCAGGGCAATTGGGGTTAAGTGACTTGCCCAAGGTCACACGGCTAGTGAGTATTAAGTGTCTGAGGCCAAATTTGAACTCAGGTCCTCCTGACTCCAGGGTCAGTGCTCTATTCACTGCACCACCAAGCTGCCCCAGCTTTTTGTAACTCTTATTGTAGAATTACATATTGCTTTCCAAGAAGACTGACTTTACTCAAAAGTTCTACCAATTATATATTCCTTTCTATAGAAGAGTTTAATCTAATTGACATTCATGGTTATACTTGCTAATTTGAGGATTTGGATTTTTATTTGCTTTATTTTGTCTTGGTAAATCATATCCTAAATAGTAAATGGGGGTACAAGTCACCTAATTTCACTAGTATCCATCTAATCTTAGTTTTTACATAGACATATACCTACAGCCTCCCCTACCAACACTAGGCACAATTCCCAAGTTTCTTTTATTATTGATACAAGATTTTCAGAACTCTTCCCCAGTCCCAGATAGAGATTGTCACCTCCTAAAAACCCTTTGTCAATTCTCCTCCCTCCACTGTTTTTCAGGGAGGAATACAGGGTAGTCCTTACCTGTCTTTTCTCCCACTTCATTCTTTGTTGGTCAGGTAAAAACTATTGTTTTTTTAATGTTCCTCTTACCCTCTCTTCTTATGTAGGAGTCATACTCCCCTTGGTGGACCTGGTTGGATGCCAGGCAATTGATATTAGATAGAATGCAGAAGAGAGCAATGTGCCCCCTTTATGGCGGGGGCATTTGAGACCACACAAAGCATAAGACACTATAGAGGTCGTCTGGTACAGGGACTCAGCATATGTGGACAGATTTTAGGGGGTTTGTGAACTTGGATAGGAAAACCAATTTTATCTTTATTTTCACTAACCTTTGATTTCCTTTGTGATCCTGTGTGTTTTATTGTATGTATTCAAAGATATTATTATGTTTGATAAACCCAAAGACCCAGCTTCTGGGATAAAAACTCTCTATTTGACAAAAACTTCTGGGAAAACTGGAAAATAGTATGGCAGAAACTGGGCATAGACTAATATCTTACACCATATACCAAAATAAAGTCCAAATGGGTACACGATTTAGATATAAGGGCTGATACTATAAACAAATTAGGAGAGCAAGGAATAGTTTATCTGTCAGATTTATAGAGAATGGAGTAATTTATGACCAAACAAGAGATAGAGAACATTATGAAATGCAAAATGGATAATTTTGATTACATTAAATTGAAAAGTTTTTGCACAAATAAAGTCAATGTGACCAAGATTAGGAGGGAAGCTGAAAACTTGGAAAGAATTTTTACAACTAGTGTCTCTGATAAAGGCGTCATTTCTAAAATATATAGAGAATTGAGTCAATTTTACAAAAATATAAGTCATTGATAAATGGCCAAAGAATACGAACAGGCAGTTTTCAGAGGAAGAAATTAAAGCTATCAATAGGCATATGAAACAATGCTCTAAATCACTCTCTATTAGAGAGATGCAAATTCAAACAACTCTGAGGTACCACATCACACCTATCAGATTGGCTAACCTGACAAAACAAGAAAATGATAAATGTTGGAGAGGATGTGGGAAAGTTGGAACACTAATTCATTGTTGGTGGAGCTGTGAGCTGATCCAACCATTCTGGAGAGCAATTTGGAACTATGCCCAAAGGGCTATAAAAATGTATATACCCTTTTACTTAGCAATACTGCTTCTAGGTCTGTATCCCAAAGAGACCATAAAAAATGGGAAAAGGACTCACATGTACAAAAATCTTTATAGCAGCTCTTTTTGTAGTGGCCAAGAACTGGAAATTGAGGGGATGCCCATCAATTGGGGAATGGCTGAACAAGTTATAGTATATGAATGTAATGGAATACTATTGTGCAATAAGAAATGATGAACAGACCGACTTCAGAAAGTCCTGAAAAGACTTATATGAACTGATGCTGAGTGAGGGGAGCAGAACCAGGAGAACATTGTTCACAGAAATAGTCAGTGTGTGATGATTGATTTTGATAGACTTAGCCCTTCTCAGCAATACAAGGACCTAAAACAGTTCCAAAGAACTCATGATGGTAAGTGCCATCCACATCCAGAGAAACAGCTTTGGAGTATGAATGTAGAGCGAAACAGACTATTTTCTTTCTTGTATTGTATTGTTTTGTTTTGTTTTTTTTTCTTTCTCATGGTCTCTTCCATTCATTATAGTTCATTTTTGCAGCATGATTAATGTGAAAATGTGTTTAATAGGAATGTATGTGTAGAGCCATATCATATTGCGTGTCATCTTGGGGAGGGAGGGGGAGAAAATTTAAAATTTATGGAAGTCAATATTGAAAACTAAAAATAAATTAATTAATAATTTAAAAAAGAAGACATTATTATGAGAAGGGGTCCCTAGACCTTACCAGACTTCCAAACCCCAAAAAGGTTAAGAACCTTTGACCTAGTGTAGCCCTTTATTTTATACAAGAGGAAGCTGAGCCCTACAAGGGGGAGGTGACTTGCCCAGGGTTGAGCAAGCTAGTAAATGGCAGAGCCAGGACTCAAAGCCATGTCTCCAATCTAGCATTTTTTCTCCTATGCCACACCCGCATGGGCATAGGGAGGAAGGAAGAATAATAGGAATAAAGTAGCTGAACTAGGGCCAGATTGTGAGAACCAGTGTGGATTATCATCCTCCAAGCCCTAGCACCTTAATCCTTTGGGTGCCATGGACCCCTTTGGCAGTCTGGTAAAGCCTATGGTCCCCTTCTCAGAATAAGATTTTTAAGTGCATACCATAAAAACACAAAGATTACAAAGAGAATCAACCATATTGAAATGCAGTTATGAAAAAAAATGTTATGTTCACAGATGCCAGGTTAAGGACCTCTGCTCTAGGGTACATGTGGAGTTTTGTATAGGGGATTCTTGTTCATGTATGGGATAGACCAGATAATTTTTGAGATTCTGTGATTTTGTAAATTTGACCTGATTTTAGATGTGAACACACATAGGACTGATGATATCTAAACTTTGCCAGAGAGATGAGAGAAATAATGATTTGAGCCATGGAAAGAAAGGTGGCTAAAGGGATTTTAATTGAATTCAATTTAATGCAACAGTCATTACCAAAGAAATAAGGCTGATCAGGATGAGTATGAAGGATCAGAGAGTGGTGGCCAGGGATTGTCCTACTCAATCTACCGATTCAGGACCACAAGAATAATGAATGGAACCCCAGGGAAGTTGGTTGTCACAATTTTATCATAAATTTCAGAGAAAGAAATGGATCAGGAGAGAGAGGCAGCAGAACAATCTGTGGTCCTGCCTTATGGTCAGAAAAGGCCAGTGAAGTCTTAAGTCCAGGCTGGCTATAGAGAAACATTTTGGGTATTCTCCACCCAGCCAAAGCAGCTCAGATCTGTACCAAGACTCACTCTAGTGTCATCTAGATCTTAGGTATCAAACATGCTTCCCACAAAGCCAGCAGCAAGAACCAGATCAAAATATAATTGGGAAATATTTTTTAAAAATAAAGAAAAATGCGATAGAACATAGATAATGTTAATATGTAATTGTCTGTGACTCTGACCGACAGGGGTCCTCATATACAATTTAGTAGCCCTGTCTCTATTTGAATTTCACTGGTCTAGACCATCTCCCTTAGGAGGAAGGGGGAGGGAGGAGTGGGAAGGGAAGACTTTTTTTCCTAGACTGGTAACCATTTTTGAGTGGAAGAGAAGCAGAGCAAATGTCCAGTCCTTGGTCCTTCCCATCTGGGGAGATGACATTGAATAGTAGTCCTTGATAAATATTGAATGAATGAAATGAATGAATGAAGCAGGCTGACTTCACGCTTTTTCTTTTAGAACTGGAAACACCTGTGTAGCAAACTGTCTCTGCTTTTGATCAGCATCCATCCTGGGACAAGGAATGGGGCAGAAATATGAACTGAACTGAGCCCTACAGGATGCTATCTGTCCCAAGAAAAGGGACTGACTTCTAACATTCCTCCCTCTGCCCCCTCAAAAAGTATTCTTTGGATTCCTGTAGGTGGGGGTGGGAAGGCAAACTGGGGGAGTTGTTTAAGACTCTCTATCTTAGTCTGGAGAGAGGCAGGAAATAGCTGGATCCATCTGGGCTCTGAGTCACTTAGGTATATTTCAGTCATTTCTTTGGGAGTTTCTATTTTGGGTAAGATGTCTGTGACACATTCCAGAGAAGAGGGGGGTACTGGCCAGGGCCCTTTAAGCTCTTGTGGTCACTGACTAAATCTTTTCCCAAAGTGAAGAACAATATGGCACTCTTTGCTGGGAGATGCCAGTGTCTTGATGGGCTTCTGAAATGATCAGTCAATCTCAAGTAAAAGCCATAAGGAGTGGACAGAGGAATGTTGTCATAATTTAAGGATCTTTGATTTTGTCAGTATGATGGCTTCCCTTCATTGACACAGATTAAAACCCCTGTTATACCTTAGGATAGGATCATAATAAGTGATTCTGCCATATAATTAAAGTCTAACTATATTTATATAGCATATATATGCATATATATATACACACATATATATTTGTTGTTGTTGATTCATTTCAATCATGTCCAATTTTTCGTGACCCCATTTGGGGTTTTCTTGGGGAAAATACTGGAGTGGTTTGCTCTTTCCTTCTCCAACTCATTTTACAGATGAGGAAATGGGTTAAGTGACTTGCCCAGGGTCACACAGCTAGTAAGTGTCTGAGGCCAGTGCTAAATTACTGGTGTGTCCTCAGCAATCCCCTCTTGAGATGCTGCTCAGTTCTCAATGAGGTGATAAGGTTGCCTTTCTCCTTCATCTCCTCACAGAGTCATGATACTTAAGCAGCCCCTCATCTGATGAGAATAAATATAGTGTTTCTCCTGGGGAGCATCCACGCTGTGAAGAAAAGGGGAAATTGATACTTATATCTCCTTGGGGTAGGACCAGAGACCAAAATCAGTTATTCTGCAAGTTGTTGGAGGGACCTGTCCAAAAGCTTAGAAGAGGTTGATACAGAGCTTTAAAAAAATGAGGTTTTTTTTAATGTTGAGCTATTTAATAATGAGGAAAAAACCCAAGGAATTTGATGGAAAAAATGTCATTGAGTCTCAAAATATCCCTATGCATATATTTAGTATCATAATTGGCATTGAGCTTGGCAATCATTTTTATTGTTTACATTGTTTTTGAGGCCCTGAATCAAGTTTTCCTCTGCCTTGGGCCAGATCCTATTTGAAAATTTGCAGATGTGTCCGTTTCTGCCTCCCAACTTTACCATAAAAATGTAGGTAAAGGTGACAGAAGCACATGTGTACTCAGTGACAGCTCTGTAGAGATCATCATGAGGACGATGTGACTGGGTTTGGGGCCATTGACCCAAAAAGGGTCATGGAAGGCTCCAGGAAGGAGATGAGATTGCACTAAAGTCTGAAGGTAGAGAGGTGCCTGACTTGATGGAGAGAGTAGGAAGGGTATTTGTGCCTAAGAGCAAGCTAGAAGACCAGCCAAATGATTTACTTGGTGGAGAGAAGTTCAGAAGAAGTCAGCCATCAGAAGTCCTTGTGGTTATAATGCACTATGTCTGTTGAATGAATGAGTGAACAATTGGACAGATGAACAATGCCGATGAGGACATAGGGAAGGGCCCAGGAAGGTCAAGTCTCCTGGGCAACTGGCCTAATCCTTCACTACACACACACACACACACACACACACACAAGGGGTGGGGGCGGGGGGAAGGCAGATAGGGAAGGAGGGAACACTAAGGCTAAAGAAACCAGGCAACTAGTCCCAAAGGAATGACATCACATCTGCCATCCCTCAAATTTTTTCATAGCCCCTCAAGTGAGAGTATTGGACTCAGTGACCTCTTAGACCTCTTCCAGCTCAAAATCTATATTTCTGTGACCTGGACCTCTCCTTTCCACATACCATACCCTTCTGAGGGCAGCTAGATGGTGCAGTGGATAGAGCACCCGACTTGGAATCAGGAGGACTTCAGTTGAAATTCCTCAGACATTTACTAGCTGGGTGACCCTGGGCAAGTCACTTAACCTTATTTGCCTCAGTCTGCTCATCTGTAAAATGAGCTGGAAAAGGAAATGGCAAACCACTGCGGTATCTTTGCCAAGAAAACCCCAAATGGGGTCATGAAAAGTTGGACACAACTAAAGCAACTGAACGGCAACAGTGCTCACCCTGGTCCCTTAAGGATTCTTCGAGGGGTGGAGAGCTATGTTAGGGGACGGATGTATCCTCCTCCTGAAGCGGGTGATGCTGCTGGGCCATCTTTGCCTTGGGCACAAAAAAGCATTGTCTAAATTGAATCGATGCCCCAGTAAGAATTGAATAGGGCCAGGGAGGTGACAAGGGAACGGAAGAAGAGTTTTAGGGGATAGGGACACTGACAGACACCTTGCTGGCAAAGGCAGGCAGGAAGGGATGAGGCAATGAATTTTGAGTATGCTTGGGAACCTGATGATGTGCAATTGAATGGGGAGGTAAAAATAGAAGTGGGAAAGAGTCCACTCTGGCAAATTTGGAAAATGCCCTAGTTGGGGAAAGGCGGCTAATCAGCCCTTCCCTGGACCAACTTGTCTCTTAGAGCTATTTTTTCTCTTCTGCTTCTTTCCACCAGCCAGCAATTGTGTCGTGCCCTTATTGAAAGTGTTCCTTTAACTGTGTGGGGCAGGGATGGAAGCAGCCATTGACAGTTAAAAGGAAAGGAAGGTGGGTTACTGCTGATAAGCTCTCTGCTCCAGGAGGTGGATACTGGTTTTAATTTTAGCAATTTAAAAGAGCATAAGAAGCCAGAAAAGGCTTCCTTCCTTTTTTGTCTGTGGAAGGAATGAATGGTAGGAGGCACTCCCACACACAGAAGGGAATTTTGACTGGGCCCAAGGGTGACTGTGTCCCCAGGAAGTTAGTGTAGTACCGTGAAGAGGGCACAGCATTTGGAGTCAGCCAGCCCTGGTTTCAATCCTTGCTCTTCTCCATAGTACCTTTGTGCCCTGGGTCAAGTCCCTTCCCCTCTCTGGCCTCATTTTCCTCATCTATAAAACAAAAAGGTTGAACCAAGACACTTTCTAAGATCTCTTCCACTACAGAACTATGAAGTACTAGAAGACCCTGGGGCCTGCTGGATTAGCTTAACTGGGGGTGGGGAACCTGTGGCCTTGAGGCCACATGTGACCCTCTAGGTCTTCAAGTGGGGCCCTTTAACAGAAATTATAAAATTTGGATTCAGAAAAAGGGCTCCATTTGAGGACCTAGAGGGTTGCATGTGGCCTCGACATCATAGGTTCCCCACCCCTGAGCTTAATCATGCACTAAGATCTCACAGTAGAGCAGATGGAAATAGAATGGATTTCCATTGACTAATCCAAGTGGCATCAGCTTAAATAATCCATTTCTTCAATACTTCAAAAGCATCCATGATCATCTCACCATGGATACTTCCTTCACAAACAGATTTCAACTTTTACTGGACAATCTTCATTTGATTCAATTCAACTAGCTTTTATTAAGCTATGAGACACGATGGCTGAAAATGTCATCCCCTGGTGATCATTCATCTGGGAATGAGTTTTTCTGCACTGTAAGGCTGGTCCTCAGATGACAGGTTGCTAGGCTTACTCTCGAAGCCTCCTCAGCTTAGAACAACAAGCCAAAACTTGTCTTTCTTCCTCGAGCATAACTTTAGAGAACTCAAGACCACTTCGAGCACATATTAGGGCATCAACATAGGAAGTAAGTGGAGGAAATATTCCATTGTGACTCCAGAAATCTGTTCCTTTGGGGTTAGTTGGGCAGGAAGGACACTTGAGTTAACTTTCCCAGTGGGCACTGGATTCACATCAAGGTATAAAGACTCTGTGTCATTTGTATTGTTGAATGGGACACACACAGGTGGGTTACATCCCATTGACCCCCTTATGATGTATAGCAAGCAGGTTGAAACCCACTTGCCAGACTGGTGGGGCTGGGAAGGTCATTTCTTAGGGGTGACTGTTCTGTGTTCTCTCTCTTCCAGGTGAAAGAATGGTTGTGTCTGAATTGCCAGATGCAGAGAGCTTTGGGGATGGACATGACCACTGCACCTCGTTCCAAAAGCCAGCAGCAGCTGTACTCACCTTCCCTTTCTCCTGCCCACTCTCCAGCCAAACAGCCCCAGCCCCAGCCTCAGCCTCAACCACAGCCACAGCCACAGCCACAGCCCCATCCCCCAACACAGGTACAAGGGAAGCCTGAGCCAGAGAAAATCCCTGGAACAACACAGCCTGGGATCCAACAAGGGCCTGGCGTCCGGCAGGCTGAAGTGCCCAGAAGTCCTGTGGTGCCAGGGCAGCGGGAAGCCCAGAGCCAAGGACAGGCCAGACCTGCTGTGCCTCAGGAAGCAGGAAGGGTTTCCCCTCATACCCATCCTTCTCCAGCCAAGGGAGTCACTCCAACCCCTGGGTCTGGGGCTCAAGAACAAACCCAAGAGGGACTCACTGGGAAGCTTTTTGGTTTTGGGGCTTCTCTGCTGACCCAGGCCAGTACACTTATGTCTGTCCAGCCAGAAGCCAGTCCACAGGGTCAGCCATCTCCTAGCAAAGGGCCCCCCAAGATTGTCTTCAGTGATGCCAGTAAGGAAGCAGGGCCGAAGTCATCAGGGACTGGACCTGGACCTGGACCTGGGGCTGGGGCTGCACGGGGACCTGGGCCAGCACCTGGGGCTGGAGCTGGGCCTGGACCTGGGGCTGGAGTTGGGCCTGGGGCAGGCCCTAGAGCTGGACCAGGACCTGGGGCTGGAGCTGGACCTGGGGCTGGCCCTAGAGCTGGACCAGGACCTGGGGCTGGAGCTGGACCTGGGGCTGGCCCTAGAGCTGGGCCAGGATCTGGGGCTGGGCCTCGGCCTGGGGTTGGAACTGGACCTAAAGCTGGGCCTGGGCCTGGCCCTGCTTCAGGGCCTAAGTCTGAGCCTGGATCAGGACCTGGGGCTCTTGGTCGGCCCGCGGGGGCGCCTAGTCCAAAGCAAAGTAAGGCAGAACATCAGACCACTCCCAAGGCTGTCCCCAAGCCAAAGGAAGTGCCGAAGGAAAAGGTCAAATGCCCACTGTGCCAGGCTGAACTCAACGTGGGCTCCCGGGAGCCATCCAACTACAATACATGTACCACCTGCAAGCTGCAAGTATGCAACCTGTGTGGCTTCAACCCAACTCCTCACTTGGTTGAGGTAAGGAATAAACCAGGTGCCCTAAGGGGAGCTGGCATCCTGTTTGGGCCAAGTCAGTAGGAAGCCAGGAACAGAGAGAGTCCCTGTGCTTTTCCCTATTAGATCTTTTGTCGTACTAGGTCTTCAAGGCAAGAAGAATTTAAGACTTGGGCTTGTAGCTCAGCCTCCTACCCCACTATTTTCCTAAGTGCTGAAAAACTCTGCTGAGTCACATTGAGCTTGAGGTGATGGGGTAGTTGTCAAGGAGAGGCTTGGCTTGGTGGCCGGGTAGTTGTCATACAGCATGGCTTCTGGTCTGCTTGTCAATACCCATGGCATGACCTAGCCTAGGAGATGGAGGCAGGGGGAGCAAGTCTCAGCCACAGGAAGAGGGAAGTCTCTAGTGAAGCAGCCAAGGCATTGGCTTTGTGGCGTCCTTTCCACGAGTACTGGGGATAAGCTTCTAGGGCACAGAGAGTGAGTTAAGCTCTGGGTACAACCTACAGGCAGCCCTTTCCCCAGAGGCTGATTGCTAGGACTGGGCCCAAGGAATAAGCTGGGCCAGGCTGAGATCGCCTTGGGATTGTGTCCTTAGTTCTCTCAGGCCTGGTTCTCCGATTTGGCCTAACTCAGCTGGATTTTTCCCTCTTGCCTTTCTTCTGAATATAGGTGTAAAATGAAAACTAGTATGGCCTTTGGAAGATCTTGTTATCAAAGAGAAGGAACCTTTTTCATATGTCAGCTCAGGGCAATAAATGCAGTGCTTAAGCTCAGTACATTTGCAGCGTCAGCCTGACGCTGGGCTAAATCCCTGCTGTTGGCAGGTTCCCCAGCTTGGCTTTGCAGCAGAAGAGAAGCCCTGACTGCTGAGGTTCACAGCCTCTGGACACCTGGGGAATCTGGGTAGCCAACCATAGGAAATGCTTTGGACCCAGACAGATGCTGGAGGGGCCTTGGGTCTTGGCTTGCCTGTCCTGAGCCTTCCCACTAAGAGGTTGGGGCAAGTGGATCTTGGAGGGCAGGCCCTGAGTTTAAGCTGCTCTCCTCTAGCTGAGCCCTGTGGAAGGAGAGCCAGATGGCCAAGCAGAGCTCACCTCTGAGAGTTCCTGCCTCCATTGTAAGAAAAGAGTTCAGAAGAGGGGAACGAGAACCAGGGCTGATGGGAGGTCCGGGGGGTTCTTGAGAAGCTCTGAAAGGTCAGCTCTGATGTTGGAGACTGGCTTCCTGAAGCCCAACATTTCCAGCATGTTGTAATGGAAATGGGCACTAAAACTGACACCAGTAGACTCTCTTTCATTCCTGGACTCTCCAATGTGGATGAGTCCCATATCTTCTCTGAGCCTTAGCATCTTCATCCCAAAAACTGGGCTTTGACTAGAGGGTCTTCCTTGTCCCTTCTGTCTCTAAGTGGTGTGCCCATGTGAGCAGTTATGAAGCTGCATAAATGTAGAAAGAGCCCTTGACTTGAAGTTAGGAAACCCAAGTTTGTAGTACAGCTCTGACTGGGATCTTGGGACCACGTCACATCTGAGCCTCAGTTTTCTTACCTGTGAAATGGGAACGATAATTCTTACACTACCTACCTCACCTAGTGGTTGTGACTGAGGGCTATAAGTTTAGGGGCCTGTATGGGCCAAGTTTCATGACCTTCCTAGTCTTTATAAAACTCCTCCTTTGGGGGTACCATTCTTAATTGCAGGACATCTCTTTGGAACATTATTGATGAAAATATATTTTTTAAAAAACATTCCCACTGTTCATTTCCGCCAACTGTATCCCCTTAATTCACTCTCTATCCCAGGGCAAACTCCCTGTGGCCAATTGTTGGTCTTTGTCCAAAGCAGGTGCTTTCTCCTCTACTCCTTCCAATAACAAGTCATCCTAATAGCTGGTGGAGTAGAGTAGGAGTGGGGAAGGGTGGACCCAAGAGCCATTGAGATCCTAACACCATTTTGGGGCCTCACAATTGCAGCTATGGATTTGAGTGGAACTCCCAGAATGGACCTCTGGATCCTTCCCAGCACCCCCAGGCTAGTACTAGTTCACATTTCTGTGATGATTGAGAGTTTGCAAAGCACTTCCCATAGGGTGCTAGCCCTTTGGCAGCAGTTCTGGACTCAGAGGAGGTTTCAAAGTAGAATCAGATGGGCCCGCAGGGCATAAAGCAATAGGACTTGTATTATGACACACACTAACTCCCCCTAAGGAAAAACTCATGGCCTAAAATATGCCCCCCCATCTCTTGCCCCCTGCCCAAGAAGGAGTATGGGAGAGCAGGGGAGGAAGGGGGTCATCGATGGCTGCCCTCAGCATCTCCATCACTCCTAGTCTCTGTGGGATTCCCAGGTCACAATCATCTTCTCACAGGGTAGCTCATTATGACAGTGGAGGGGATGGGTCTTACAGGAAAGGGGCAGGTTCTCAATAGGGCCTTTCTTATTGGAGTTCCATCCCTGGCAAACACTTGATATTGTTCAAGATGGGGCTGTTTAGAAAAAGGCATGATCACCCCTACAGCTCCTTCCCCTTTCTCTGCAGTTGCACAATGCACTCCGTTCACAAAAGCACCAGCATAAGATTTAGGGACCTTAAAAATTAAGTCCAGCCCTTTCAGTTTACATATAGGGAAACTGAGGCTCAGAAAGTAAAGAGATGTATACCCAAGGTCACAAAGTAACTGGCAGAGTCAGAATTCAAACCCAGGTCTTTTGACCCCAAATTCTGTGTTCTTTCCATTAGACCACTGCCTACCCTGGTACCAGAAAAGGCTTCCTGGAGAGAATTACTAAAGATATGGCATAGCCAGAGAGCAGAATCCTGGCAAGGAAAAGCTTCCCCTTGGAAGCTGGAGTTAGGACAGGTTGTCTCTGATTACAACTTTCTCTGCCAGTTCAATTTGGCAGGTATTAAGAGCCAACTAAAAAGTACACTGTCCTTTGCTAGGCCCTGGGGATGCCCCCCCCCCAAAAAAAAACAAAGAGCCTCTGCCCTCAAAAGGCTTATATTCTACTGGAAAGAAACAGCGCCCTTCCCTCTCTGAAAACACCATCCCATTGGCATTGACCTTGGCTTTTCTGGCCAAGATAGCTAGGTAGTATGGTGGACAGAGCATTGGGTCTAGAGTCAAGAAGACCTGAGTTCAAATCTAACCTCAGAAACTTATTAGCTGTGTGATCCTGGGCTAATTACTCAACCTCTATTTGCCTCAGTTTCTCCATCTTCAAAATGGGGGCAATAATAGCACCTACTTCCCAGGGTTTTTGTGATGATTGAATGAGAAAATTAACTGTAAAGTGCTTATATAAATATCAGCTGTTCTTATTATCTGACAGGTGTAGGAAAGTAGGAGGAACAGGAAAAGGGTCCAGTAGCAGGCTCCGAGCTGATGTGCTGCCCCTCCCTCCTCAGATCCCTTCAGCCCTTGGGCCTTGCTCCACCATTTCTTCCACCATCAAAAATGCAATGATTTTTACTGTCATTATTATATTAGCTTACATTTCTGTTGTACTTTCAAATTGTTTTTACCCTTAGCACAGTGCCTGGAACGTTGTAAGAGCTTAATAAAATACTTGTTGACTGACTGACTGAGTCATAGGGTTTGAACTTGGAGGGAGCTTTAGAGACCATCACATCCAAGACCCTTATTTTACAGAGGAAGAACTGAGACTCAGATTGGTTAAGGAACTTTCCCAGGGACACACAGCTAAGCAAGTGGTACGGTAGAGATTTGAACCCTGGACAGCTCCAGATCCAGGGCTCTTTCCATTGCTGCTTCTCAATTCATTTCACTTCATTTCATAAAATCATACAGCTTAAAGAATTATAGGACATAGAATGCTAGTAACATGATAACTTTCCTCCTTTTTTTTTATACTTTCTTTATGCTGTTTATTTTTACACCACTCATTTCCTGCTGTACTCCCCTTTACCCTTCAGAACTCTCTCTTCTAACAAAAAAACAGTTAAGTAAAAGGGGGACAATGACTGATGTATGCAACATTCCACACCCTTTGTTCCCCACCTCTAAGGAAGACGTGTTTCTTCAACCATTTGCCTAGACCCAAAAAAAAAAAATCATACATTTTAACACTGACTTGGAACATGGTTCCACTCATTTTGCAGGAATGTTCCATTCACTCCAACTTACTTCAACAACACTTAGTGCCTACTAAATTGCAAAGATCCAAATCCCAGCCTCCCCTATAGTTAGAACCCTTAGGTGTCTGGGCCAAAGGCCCTGCTTCCAGGTGCAGACAGGGGTGGGACTCTGGCGGCCCAGCCTGCCAGACTCAGTGATGAACTCAGTGAGACTGGTGCCTTGAGACAGAGCCCTGGGGCCTAGCCAGCAGCTGAGGTGGCTACAGGAGTCTCCAGGAGCTGCTGATCAGGTTAGAACCTGGAGATCCCCTTAGCTTGCTTAGAACGGGCCCTCTCCACCTGGCCTCAGCTCACAGTCTAGGCCAAGACCTCATCTGCACCCCTAGTTAGCCAGATGGCCAGTCAGCCCCTTGGGAACAGGCAGGGTTTAGAAAGCCTCGTTTGCTCCAGGTGAGTAAATACTCCTGACAGCTCCTCCCTGGTGACCCCTGGACAAAGCCTGAGGAACTGCTGATTTAGTCCAAGCAGAGATTTTTCAAACACTTGCAAACTATTCCTGTCCTGGGTCGTTATTTTTGGTCTCTTATTAACTGCTTGGCTCGGACATTCGGTGTCTTGGCTGTCTGCCCCATCCTGCTCCACCAGGGGTTAGTGTTATTCAGGGGCTTCCCTTTACCCCCCGAGAGATGTCCCACTGCCCTGTTGGGTCCCACCCCTCTCCTGCTGAAATGGTATCTTGGCTAAGTTCTTCTTCCCTTTGTGGTCTGATACTCCCTTTGGGAACTGGTTTATTACTGGCAGAGCTTAGGCAAGATGCAGCCAGGATCCAAACCCAGGGCCTATCCTGGGAGGGAAAACGATGCCTTCGCTCTCCAGGGACCTCAGCTGGCCTTAGTTTTGCTCTTTGGGCTCAAGGACTGTCCTAGTGCCTGTCAACCTGGACCTAATCCTCCAAAAGCACTAAGCTGCCACCTCTAGTGACTGATGGGGCAAATGAAACCTTCCCAGACAATGGGACACTGCTTTAGTGAAGGCAGATGGAGGTGGGAGGGTGGAGGGGGAGCTGAATCTGGCTCCGCTGAGACAATCCAGATGATGCCCAGCTCAGTTTGCTCATCTGTAAAATGAGCGGGTGGGACCGGAGCGAGGCTTCTTAACCATTTCTGTGTCATGGACTCTGCTGGCAGTCCGGTAAAGCCTGTGTACCCTTTCTCAGGATTATGTTTTGTTGCTTACATTCCTGCTTTGAGGAAATGCTAAATCTCATTTGGAGCTTAGGGAGAATAAAGGTGTGATTTTTTTTTTCCTATCCAAGTTCACAGATCTCTGAAATCTATCCAAGGGGCTCGTGGCCTCAAGGCTAAGAATCTCTAGACTCAGAGCAGCTAGGTGGTGCAGTAAATAGAGCATTGGCCTTGAAGTCAGGAGAACTTGAGTTATAATCCAGCCACAGACACCTGACACTTACTAGTTTTGTGACCTTGGGCAAGTCACTTAACCCCAATTGCCTTGCCTTCCCCCTTAAAAAAAAAGAATCTCTGGACTTGTAAATAAATAAATGAAATGGGGCAGCACAGTGAATAGAGTACCAGCCCTGGAGTCAGGAGGACCTGAGTTCAAATTCAGCCTCAGATACTTAACACTAGCTGTGTGACCTTGGGTAAGTCACTTAACCCCAATTGCCCTGCCTTCCCCCCTCCAAAAAGCAAAAAAAAAATATATATATATATGGACTGGATAACCTTTAAGGTTCCTTCTAATTAAAATCCTTTTGTTCTTTTCAAGGCCTCTGATACTGTTATGTTTCCCTATGTTCTTCATAGTACCCGATGGCACACAGAGTGTATTCAGTCAGTCTACAGTCATCATGCATCTATCAAGTAGCTACTGTTAAGCCAGGCCCTATGCTAGGCACTGAGGATGCAAAGACAGAATGAAACAGTCTCTACTCTCAAGGAGCTTGCACCCAAATGGAAGAGACAAGTACATATGGAAGTACTGAAGAACAAATATAAGAAAAGAAAGACAAATGCAGACCAGTTTGGGAAAGATGGTATTTGTGGTTGTACTTCTCACAGAAGATGGTGCCTGAGATACACCTTGAGGGGAGAGAGTCTATCAGTCAGTCTGTCCATCAATCAAGAAGCATTTATTCACCTCTGGCTGTGTGTTGGGCACTGTACTGAGCACTGGGAAAAGTAATCCCTGCCCTCAGGGAGCTTGCATTCTAATGGGGGAGAAAGTGTGTAAATTACTAAGCACCTACAAGATCCAGGCAGAGTATCCAGGAGGTCATCTCAAGCAGCTGGAGGCAGAGATGAGGAGGGAGTGCATTCCAGGCCCTGAGGATAACCAGTGCAAAGTCACCAAGTCAGGGGGTAGATCGTCCTCTGTGAGGAACAGAGAGGCTAGTGTGGCTGGCTTGCCAAAAGAGGAATAATGTATACAAGAATAGAGATATGGTGGGGCCAGGTTTCAAAAGCTAAACCGGGTTATATTTTATCTTAGAAGCAAAGGAAGCCACTGAAGTTTATTGAGCCGAGGTATAGCTAGATGGTTAGATAGGTGCTTAAAGAAAATCATTTTTGTAGCAAAGTGGACTGGAGTGGGGAGAGGTCTGAGGAAGGGAGATCAGTTCAGAGGCTGTTGCAGTAGTCGAAGCCAGAAGTGAGGAGGGACTGGAGATAGACGCAGATTGGGATAGACGCAGGAGATGGTGGTAATGATATGATTCAGCATCTTCTGTCTCCACACGAATTCCCTCTTCAGAGCCTCACACTGCATACCACTGCCCTAGGATATAGATAGCAGTATGAAAATGTTGACTAATATTGATATTTTTGTCTTATCTCTCTTTGTTGGACCGTTGATCGGCACTAGCTTGGTCTGCTGGGATGACCACCTTAGGCCTAAGGCAGCAGCTGTTTGTGGTTAGGCTAGGAAGCTTTGTGTAAGGGCCACAGGGAGTGGAAAAAGATGTCTGTTATTGGTGATGGCAGCTCGTACTGCTGCTGCTGCTCCTGCTAATGGTGGTAGTGATGAGGATGAGGGTAGTGAGGACGCATGGAGATGATGGTGATGGTGATGATGATAAGGAGGAGGAGGTGAGGGGAGATTGGGGGGTGGGGAGCCTGAAGCATGGTGGCTTTGGTTATTGTACACCCACCTCAGGCTCCACATCTTATTTTTTAAATGAAATCTTTAACTACACTTAAACCAGTCCTGGGAGCTCCCATAAGTAAAGCATACCAATTTGTATTCTGCTGTACAGTTTCACTTCCTTCCTTGTGACCTACTTTATATCTTCTTAGTTGTTCCTGATTTCCCTGGCAAGTATCCAAGACACCTGTCCCAGGCTTAGGAAAGAGGCACTAATTTTTTTAGTTCTGCCTGAAGTTTTAAGTTTGACTTTAAATAGCTCTCTCTCTCCCTCACTCTTTCCCTCTCAGTCTCTCTCTCATCCCCCTTTCTCTCTCTCTCTCTTTCTTCCTCTTTCTCTATCTCCATCTCTCTCCCTCCCTTCTTCTTTCTTTCCTCTCCCTTTCTCTTTCCATATCTCTGTCTCTGTCTCCCTCCTCCCCCTATCTTTCTCTCCATCATTCCTTTTGTCTATAAGTCTCTGTCTCATTGGCATGCCAACCTAAATTCCTGGGGTAGTGTAGGTGGGGGGAAGTAAACAAAAGAAATAAAAGTTCGAGCTCCATTCTCAGGAACAGCACAGGCATGTTGGAGGAAGCCTAAGAATGCTTACAAATCAGTAAATGTCAATGATATAAATGGCCCCAGTTCTAGTTTCTGTTTGCTGAGAACCATAGGGTTGGAGTGATTGGAGGTAGGGATGAGGGGGCGATTCATCAAGGAGGGAATTCTTGGTCTCAGTACTTTTCCAGGCTTCCTCATCCAAGATTAGGAGTGGATGCCCTGCTCCTTTCTCCTTTCCCACCAACCCCCACCAAGAATTTCTCTTTCATACCTGCCCAGGCCTGGAACTCTTTTGGGCCTTCTTCTTACTGGCTCTCAGCCCTAGACCTTGTAAGCTACCTCAAAGTCTGAATTGTGTCGTCTTTGTTGTGCCACAGGACCTAACAGAAAAACTGTAGGGGCAGAAGGCTCCATTTTGTTCTCCTGCTTTGGCCACATTGACTGAGAGCAGTCTGCTTTGCAATGAGTGAGAATCATGTGACCCAATGATTTATTAGGAGAAGAGGAACATGTCCCCAAATCAATGGATGTCTCTTTTCTTGTTCCTGGGTGTCTGGTTCCTAGTTGCTTTGGATAATAGCATACTTTATTGTGACCTCATCAACGCAGGCCATACTGATAGAGATAGCAAACTATCAGCTATCCCTCCTGCTGTGTGCCTCTTCTCCATATCCTTCTATAGAGTCACGTAAGGGGGTCCACCCATAGAGCTAGAGGCCTTCTTTGAAATCTCTTGACGTTACAAATGAAACACATAGAATGTCCCTTTCTCCCCTTCAACTAATTGAACAATCCATCTTTTTCTCAAAATTTTAAAATCTCAGGGTCAGAACATACCTCAGGAGCCATTTTGTTCAATCCATATCCAAAGGACAAGCTCCTTACTACTGACTAGTAGTTTGACTTCATGGGAACATGCCCTGCCTCCTTTGGGGAAATACTACTACCTCTTTCAGTCCTTCTCTTGATTTTTTTCCCTCCCTACCACAACTTAGAATAAATTCTAACCTTTCTAGCCCTCCTAGGGGTTTTCTGGGACCCAAACCATCCCAAAAAAGAAAAGCCTATAAAAATCCCCTGTGATCTGGGGAGAATTTGATCACACATTTCTTGGATGACACACTTTAAACCATTTTTCCTGCATAGTTCTTCATTTATAATGTGTTACAGCCTACTCATACCCACTGTGAGCTTGTCATTGCCCTTTGGGGATCTTCGTCTTCAGTTCTTCAGGGAGCATAGTATCCCATAGTCTGCAGTCACATCGCATCACCAGATGAATCTTGGGATTTTAAAATGGGCATTATTTCGAGAACTTTGAGATAGTTGAAAGAACTTTGCGGTTTTCTAGTGGCAATCTAATCTGTTCTCCTACTCCTATTCAATTCTAGCTCACTGTCCTTTTGGAGTTTCTGCCTGAGATGTGTATGTCATTGAATAATCTCAATGGGTTATTCATACAACTTTAAATCATGATCTAACAATAAGCATTCTTCATCTATATGGTTTTTCCTCTTTGGATAGTGAGACCAAACACTTTGGAGTGATTGTTTAGGAGTCTCATTTAGAAGGCTTTACAGGGTCTGGGGCTTGATACAATTAGGAGAAACATCAAACAGAAGCATCTGGACAATCTATCTGTCCACAGAGAATCCCTTCTAAATGCTCTGTAAGTTGGTTCTTTTCCATGACGGTGGCAACCCTCATCTCTGATGAGCATGTTATTGTTGTTCAGTCATTTCAGTCATATGTGGCTCTTTGTGACCCCATTTGGGGTTTTCTTAGCAAAGATACTGGAGGGGTTTGCCATTACCTTCTCCCCCAGGAAGCACAGGGCTCCAGTTTTTTGCCTCTGTTGATGTCAATGATCATGGTGTTGTACAAAAAGGTTATTTCTATTGTGTCTTTCAAAGAATCTTATAAGATTTCAACATGTTCTTGGGAAATACCTTGCCTTTGAGGCAGTATTTTGCCTTGCCAAATAAAGTGCTTTTTAAAATAGCCAACAAGCAATAAGTGCAGTGGAATTGCATATCCTCTATACCTTTCAGTCCATTTTGTGATAGTAAAGATGTGATCTCCTATGGAATACTGAGTATGAAAGTCTGCCTGCTTCCTTCTAATACCTTAATCAAGGGTGTCTTTGCTGCATGCCAAATATACTTATTAAAAATTCTAAATAAATAGGAAGGTAGGCATACAGATTATAGTTATAGATGTTCCCTTAGTCACCTTTTATTTGTAATAAAGTCCAAAAATGGCTCCACAGCTTTGCCATCTTCCCCTCCTTCAGATACCTTGAGAATCTAACCTTCAGTGTCCTTTAAAGTGTGTTGCTTCAAGAATGAAACTCCTCCATGTATACTTGGTCAGGTCCAGCTGCTTTTCCCATCTGTTTCCTTTAATATCCTTTCTGCTTCCGCTAGAAACACATCTAGAATCTAAACTTGACTGTTCCACTGTCCTTTGGAGTGAAAAGAGTGTGTTATGAAAATTTTGCAGATCTTTTCCACATTTCTGCTATTTGTTATCTTCCTCTAACTTTTATTCTTTTTGGAGGGGGGAAGGCAGGGCATTTGGGGTTAAGTGACTTGCCCAAGGTCCCACACCTAGTATGTGTTAAGTATCTGAGGCCCTATTTGAACTCTTTGTCCTCCTGACTCCTGACACCTCCTGGTGTACCACCTTTCACTGCATTCACTACATCACCTAGCTGCCCCTCACTTTCATTCTTTTTTTTTCTAAAGCAATTGGGGTTAAGTAACTTGCTCAAGGTCACATGGCCAGGTGTTTCTGGGTGGGTGCTGTGTCTGAGCCTGGGATTTGATCCCCAGGTCATCCCAACACTGGGGCTGGTGCTCTTTTCACTGTGCTACCTGGCCGCCCCCACTTTAATTCTTAAAGGCCTTCAGATGTATATTTGGTCATCTCTTACCAAGTTTTCTTTAAACTTATTTCCCTCACCAATGCTCTTCACTATTTTAAGTAGATACTGCTCATAATCTTCTACCATCCTTGTCTATAAAAATCTTACAAATAAGTTTATATTCTAAACCAGTGTGACCTTTGTCCACCATATCTTTTCAATTGGTAAGTAGGTCAACTATTTATTTGCTGACTGAGGTGAGTTTCAGGCTCTTTTTTCTCATTGTTAGGGATATAGTTTCATATAAACTAAACTTCACTATGAAGTTGTTGTAATTAGTGTTGTCTTTTCCTCCATCCATTTCCTATTTTTCAGTGTCACTTTTTAAAAATTGGTCAAGCTAGAGTGATTTTAATTGCATGCCATAACTTTATCTTATTTTTTTTATTCTTATACCATTGTTTTAATTTTGATCTCTGCTCTCAATGAGTTGGTGGTCTGACTGAAGACAGTTGATTCATGAATGTCTTCTACATCAGCAATGAGTCATTTCCTGTCCATTAAAATATAATCAGTTTTATTCTTTTTTTGTGATGTTATTTGGTGCTTACTGTGTCTTTCACCTTCAGATTCTTTTCTTGGAATATTTGTGATGTATATAGCCTGGAAGTCTTTGACCACTTTTATTACTTACTCCTGAGACATATTTTCCAACAGTTTTTTTCATTGACCTCACCTATGCCCATTTTTGCATCAAAGTCACCAAGAAGCATCCATTGATTTAATTAAGAGGGTGTCATCCAATATTTTATAGTATTTCTTTAACCTCTTCATCTTCTGCAACAGATGCTGGCCCATAAGCTACAATTGCTTTCATGATGGTAATTTGCAATTGCTTTTTTTTTTTTGCAAATGCTAATTATAACCACCTCAACAGGAAATGACCAGATGTTTCATGAAATTGTTTTTGTAAAGACAGTAACTTATGTGTTTTTTCTAATCTTTCCCCTGTACCTGCTCCTTCTGATTTCATTACGGTAACATTTCTCTCCATGATACCACCATTTACCTAATATCCAGTGTTCAAAATCTTGATTTTTCTCAGGGATTCATCCTTTCTCTCTTCCCCCTTCTCTCATATCATTGCCAGATTCTATCTCTATTCTATTTCTGAAGTTGTTCCCTGTTCTCTCCCCCCACTGTCATTATCCTAGGATAGGCATTCACTTATACTAGGTAGCAATGGCCTCCTCATAAGTTTTCTCATCTTCACTCTCTGCCCCATTCATTCTGACCTTAATAACATTATTAGAGAATCTTTCTTCTCCAAAGATCTGGTCATGTCATTATTCTCCTTGGAAATGTTCAGTAGCTACCTTCCAGTTACCTACTGAGTAACATATAAGCTCCTTCAATCAACTAACCAGTATCAAAAAATCAATCAAGAAACATTTATTAAATGTCTGCTATGTGCCAGGCACTTTGCTAAACACTGGGGCTACAATAAAGAAGCAGAAGACATTCCTTGCCCTAAAGGAGCTCACAATTTAATGGTCCTTCACCCGGCATTCAATCACTTTTTTACTGCCTTTTCAGTCTCATTCTATATCACTGCCATTCACACACTTTATACTCCAAGCAAAGTGGATGACAACACAAACTCTGTACTTCCATGCTTTTTCTCTGCTTGTTCTCTAACCCTAGAATGCCCTTTCTGACACTCTTGGCCTTTTTCCTTCTTATTCTTTAAAGCCCAATTCAAATGCAAAGTCCTTCACCAAGATTTCCCTGATCTTCCCCAGCACTTAGTACAGTGCCTGCCACATGACAGGTGTTTAATAAATGTTTATTGATTGATCTCTCCCCAGCTACTCCTGCCCCAGTCCAATGCTGACAATGACCTTCCATCTTGAAACTCAAAAGAGCTTTCTATTTGCATCTCTCTAATGCACATATATAATATATATTATAGTGATTTGTGTATATGTCTTATCCTCCTAATGAACTTCAAGTCCCATGGAGGCAGAGGCTCCCTCTTATATCTCCCTGCACCTAGCACAATGCTTTGTACACAGTAATTTTGTGGAGTTGAGTAATGAATGAGCAAATATTTCTGCAAAAGAGAAACAGACTTTGATGTACTAATCTGGAGAGTGGCCCTCCCCATTCCTTGGTCTGTGCCAGGAAGCAACTTTCTTGGCCATCAGTTAAAATTCTTCTGGGCTTCTCTGGACCACATTTATCACCCCCCAAAAATAGTTTTTTCCTGGCTTCCTCGACAATCAGTCTCCACCTCAGAAGGGATGGTTAAATTGAATTTCCTTTCCCTTGTCAAAACCTCCTCTTTTTGAAAAATATAAACATAGAGCTCTTCAGTGAGTCATTTCATAATTAAGAGTTGTTGCTTCCAAATTCACTACCTTGTTTATTTTTGAAGGATAATAATACACTCAAGCTTAATTTTTAATTTGCTTTCTATCCAAAATAAAGAATTTGCAAGAAAAGTGGTGGGCCTGGGATTAGCTGAGTTGGGTTTCCAATTTCCTCTTTTTTTAACCTTACAAAAGTTCAAGTAACATTCCCTGTAAGCTCAGGGTCTGAGGAGAGCCCTGATTACTGGTATATTAATCATAGCTTCCATTAATATTACTCACAACAGCCTTGTGAGGTAGGTAAAGTGTGTTTTAATATCCCTGTTTTATAGATGAGGTAATTGAGCCCCCAAAAGGTTACACAGCTACTTAGTGGTATTTGGACTCTCTGGTTCCAAGTTCATTGTTGTTATTTTTCTACTCCATCCCAGAAGGCCTCGCCTAGGAGAAGTCAGACACTCCTTGTCCCCAGGACAAGTGAGTGAGCACTTCTAAGGTGAAGTGAGCACTGACTAATTCCAAGCAAGTAAAAGCAGAGGATTTGACTCCTCCTAGAGCCTTGAGACCTCCAAAGCATTCCGCTCCAGCTGGGATCTTTTCTGACAAAAAAACCTCACCTGGCACTGGTCCCCTCTGACACTAGGGATTATGAAAGCAGAGGCAAGAAGGCACCTAGTGTGGAGAATTTTCACTCTTGACATCTGAGGATGATGATCCCAAGGCAGAGGTCTTCACAGCCCCTCACCATCCCTAACAAGCACATGGTCTGGAAAAGGCCCAGGGTGTGGAAGGGTCAAAGGAAAATGCAGGTGCCCCTGAACAAAGAGGACTAGAGATTGGCTGCTGCCCATTATCTAGATACCTGGAATTCCCAATTTGGAAGTTGGCCAATAATAATGGAAAAATGTTTGTCCCAAGTGGCCATTCTGCCATCCTCCTTGGAGAGTTGATTAATAACTTCTCGTATGGTCTGGATCCTCTGACAAGTCACTTAATGTTTTAAGATCTCCACCTTCTCATCTGTAAAACTGAAGTTGGACACGGTCCCCTCTAAGGTCCCTGCCAGCTCTAAAACCCATGATTCTGTGAGCCAGTAGTGATTCCCCATCCCATCCCCCAGCAACTGGGAAGGGAGCAGTGCTGGGCTGGCTTAGACTGGATTATTTGGTATTAATAATCGAAGGGTTTGTTGAACAACTACTTCTTTGGTTGCCTTTATCAAGGAATCTTATATGTGCTTAACATATGCAGAAGGGACTTCTTATTGGAGAAGTCTTTAAAGAGAGGTTTTGCTTGACCAAGTCAATTTTTTTTTAATCACCCAACAATAAACATAGCAACGTCTTGTACTCTCTGTATCCTGTCAGTCAGTTGCATGACTATAAAGATGTGGTCTACTGGAGAAAATCATTTTTGAAAGCCTGCCTCTTTGCTTTTTATGTTTTCATCAATGAAATATGCATGTAGTTCATTCTTATAAAGATTTTATAACATAACCATATGAAGCAGTGGTTATTGATGTCTTCTGGATTTTCTTGTAGGGGCAGTAATCTCATCTGTGAATTTCCCCATTATTTTGGCATCTTCTCCCTTTCATTCATTGTAAAGCTATCCCTCAGTGATTTCAAGATCAGGTCATCTCCAGCATGAATTTCCTTTGTGTATACATTCCCCCTCTTCATCTCGAATTTCATTTCTACTTCCTTGTATAGTTCATTGGGAACTGAATAACTAGGGTCCAATTATGGTGGTTCCATTGGCCTTGATGATAAACGATCATTATAAAAACAGAAAAAGTCATCTCGCCTTCTTTCTATTTGTTGTCCTCCGAACGGTTTAGTCTGTGAGGGCTCTTGGAATCATGTGATTCTGGGGGGGTCTCATAACAAAGTTTTCATTTGATGGAAAAGCCAACACCAGGGTAGACAGATGTGTGCTCCCCATGACCCAGCCTTTCCTTTCCTTTGTTATGTGGAAGTGAGGCAGCCCTTAGGGACACGTTTGGACCCCAGATGACAATTCTTCCCTTTGAGGCCGCTAAATTGGTACAGTGGAAAGAGCTCTGGGTCTGGAGTCAGGAAGACCTGAGTTCAAATCTACCCTCAGACATGTGCTAGCTGTATGACCCTGGACAACATACTAGCAATATGATCCTGGGCAAGTCACTTAACTTCTGTCTGCTCCAGTTTTTTTCAACTGTAAAATGAGGATAATAAATAGCAACTCCCTCACTAGATTGTTGTAAGGATCAAATGAGATAACATTTGTAAAATGCTTAGCACAGCGCCTGGCACATAGTAGGCTCTTAATAAATGTTTATTCCTCCTCTCCCATTCATTTAACAAACATTTAATGAGGCCTATGCCTTTGGAATCCTGTGCTCAGTTTAGGGGGAAAATTAAATTTAGACAAAACAAAACAGTGGTCTTTGACTTCATTAGTAGGGAGATGAGTCATGTATACAGATAACTGTAATATACAATACTGCATCATAAATGCCTTTGAAAGGTGAAGGCAAGATACTCTTTGAGGTCTGAGTAAAAAAAGTTGTTACTTTTGGTGGGCATCCAGGAAACCTCCCTGTAGTAGGTGGCATTTGAGTTAGACTTCAAAGTATGGGTAGGGATTTAGTACTTACTCATCAGGCTAGTGAAGGAATGAGAACAAGGAGTCACGGAGCAAAAACTGTAAGAACTACCATTTCTTTGGCACATTTCTCTATGAGAGAAAAAGTATAAATAGTATTTACCCTCATTTTGCAGCTGAGGAAATTAAGGCCCAGGGAAATTGATTTGCTCATGGTCACTGGTCAGAATCAGGATTGAGCTCAAGTCTCCTGATGCCTTTCCACTCTGCTAAGCTGCTGAATCTCCAAAAGCCATAAGATTCATGATCAGTGAACCCCAAAGATGAAGGAGGAGGGCTCTGGAGACCCTGAGAGCTTCATCCACTCCTTCTTGCTCCCCTCATTCAGGGCTCACAGTCCAGAATCTCTGCCCTTCACCTGGAAACTGTCTCAGGTCTATCACAGTGGTACCTGGTAGCTAGAAGAGGGCTCTAGTTGAATTCCAGCATTTTCTAGATGGGGAAACTGTGGTTCAGAGAGGGTCAGGGGCCTCCCCACAGTCACACAGGTAATAAATAACAGGGCCACAATTCAAACCCAGGTCCTCAGATTCTAAACCCAGCGTTCCTCCCCTGTAGTCTAGGTGCAGTGTTTGACTGCATAGACAGACCCTCCAATCCCCACAAGAGCCGGCAAGGCTTGGATAGTGTGCGCTGAGCACAGCCCGGCACATGGAAGATGGCTCTTAATAAATGTGTGTTTAGCTGAACGGAGAACTGCTCCAACTTCTGATCTCTCCTGAGCTTCTCTGGGGTAGGGATGCGCCCATGACTGGCAACGTTGCTCCCTCTGGTGGTCCTGACTGTCACTGCAGGCCTTAAATTCTAGTTTGTTTTCTATGTTTTAGTATTTCTCCTAGGCACTGTTGGGGTGGACAGAAAAGGGGGAGACAGTACTTACATGCACGAGTCAGGAAGATCTACATAAGACAGAGGATATCCAGGAGCCCTAATGTGAGGTTCATTTGTAAGGATCCTAGGAAATCAGAAAAGTTCATGATTAGGGAAGACCCCTTGGAGGAAACATATGGAAGGATGGGCAGCTCACCAGGGTCAGCTAATGGAGGGAACGGACAGTGACCACCCACAGCTCCTTGGCCCGGGTCACCGCGATGTGGCAGAAATGGCACAGGAATCAGGAGCCCTGGATTCAAACGACTTTTGCTAGTTGTGTGGCCTCTGAGTTTGTCTCCCTCCCCACAAAACAGGAATGACTTACTTCATAGAGTTAGGGTGAGGAAAGTGTATCTCTAATGTCTCTAACACTTCCAATTCCTATGATCCTATATGCCTAAAAGCAACCTGATAGAGATGGGAGCTGCTTGGGGGGTGAGTACCTTGGGAAGGGGTATGTCTTCTTTGTAAGTCATTGCTTTGCTGTAGCTCAAAGCAGCTCAGCTGTCAGCCCTTTCTCTTGAGGGGAAAGGAGAAGAGGGTGGTATTAAAGGAAGGCTTCCCAAGATGCTGCCCAACCCCAGGTCCATGCCACTGGTGCCCTCCCCCTTTTGTCTGACCTCAGGGAACAGAGGAATCAATGCCATTACCAGTCAGGAGTGGGAAACCTTTGGTCTCAAGGCCACGTGTGGCCCTCTAGGTCCTCAAGTGTGGCCATTTGACTGAATCCAAACTTCACAGAACAAATCCCCTGTTCCTTGAAGTTTGAATTCAAGTGTGAAAGTGAAGGTCTAGGCAGGGGCATCCAGGGGGTATGTGAGCAGCCCAGTTTTCTCTGGACCAAGAACATCCCAAGAAAGGGGAATTCAGTCAGTCAGTCAATAAACATTTGTTTATTTAGGGCCTCCTATGTGCCAAGTACTACCTAAGCATTGGGGACACAAAAAAAAGTAAACGCAGGTCTTGCCTTCCCATGGGACCCCAGACTTGGAAGGGACTTCAGAAGCCTTGAGTCCCCCCAGCCAGGGCTGGGTGAGAGGAGAGAAGGGGATGGATAGGAGAGATGTTGTGAAGGTGGGACCAACAGACTGGACATGTTGGGTTAGCAAAAGTGAGCGATAACACCAGGGCTGCTGGGTTGGGGAGGGTGGAAAGGGGAGATGGTAGTGTCCTTGACACTTGTGCAGAAATCCTCCTTCTACACTGGCCCTGATGAGTGGCCATCCAGCATTTGTCTGAGCGTCTCTGGTGAGCTCATGACCTCCTCCTAGCCTGGCCCATTCTGCTGCTAGCTCTGCCCTCTGGAGCCAAGCAGAACAAAACTAATCTTAATCACTCTTCCACATGACACATGTTCAAATACTTGTGTCCCTCTGGTCCTTCTTGCCATCAAACCATGCCTCTCCTTTCTCTCTTAACCCATAAAATCAGGTGCTCGATGACTGCCTGTCAGGGGCAGCTAGGTGGCACAGTGAATAGAGCACTGGTCCTAGAGTCAGGAGGACCTGAGTTCAAATTCGGCCTCAGACACTTAACACTTACTAGCCGTGTGACCTTGGGCAAGTCACTTAACCCCAATTGCCCTGCCTTCCCCCCTCCAAAAGCAAAAAAAAAAAAATACTGTCTAACCACCTCTGCTTAAAATTCCCTCCCTCAAGGAAGCCAGCTGCTTTTTTGTGTGTCTGGGGGTGTGGGTAGGGTAGGAAGTTACATGGAGAAGGCCCCCCTATAGTTTGTTAAGCATGTAATCCTACCATGGCAAGAGTCCATTTTAAGGTCCATTAACAAAAGGAAGCTCTTGCTTCCGATTCACTTGCACTAACCCAACATATCCAGTCTGTTGGCAAGTTTTATCAGTTCTACCTTCACAACATCTTTATATGCATCCACTTCTCTCCATTCACCCAGACCCTTCTCCAAAGTAGGCCCTTGTCATCTCATTCCTGAACCATTGCCATAACCTTCTGATTGCTCTCCTTGCCCCAAGTCTCTCCCTACCCTGGTCCATCTTCCACTCAGCTGCCAGGGTGATCTTCCTAAAGTGTAGATCTCACACCCCTCCACCCCACCCCCCAACACACTCCCTCCCTTATTAAACTCCAGTAATTTCCTATTACCTCTAATATCAAATATAAAATGTTCTGCCATTTGAAGTATTTCATAATCTGACTCCTTCTAACCTTTCTAGTCTTCTTATACTTTACACACTAAAATCCAGCTCTCAGTATAGCCTACTTGGCTGGTCCTCACACACAACACTCCATCTTCCTGCTCTGTCCCTTTTACTGGATGCCCTTGTGCCTGGAATGCTTTCTCTCCCCATCTCTCTCTCCTGGCTTCCCTGGCCTCCTTCTAGACTCAGCCCCGATTCCCACCTTCTTCAGGAGGCCTTTCTGTGGTACTTCCCACCACCCCCAACTACTAGTGCCTCTGAGATCACCACCTGTTTACACTATAGATGTCTTGTATGTACATAGTTGTTTACCTGTTTTTGCCTATGTACTAGGTGCTGGGTAAACTTGGGGAACAGCCATGAGTAGGGAATGGGATGTGGATGATGATGCAGTAAAGAAAACTAGCCTCAGCCTCCTACAGGTAGAAGACCCAAGAGATAACCGTGTCACAAAAACCCAGGAAGGAGAGAAGAGAGTAGTGACCAGCAGTACCAGATGCTGCAGAGAAGTCAAGAGGGCTTGGCAATTAAAAGATCATTGGTAACCTTAGAGGGAAGAGTTTCAGCTGGGCGATGAATCTGGAAGCCAGATCACAAGGAGCTGAAAAAAATCCATGTGACAAGTGCATGTGGAGGCCATGAGAGCAGTGAGAACTTTTTCTAGTTTTGCTCTAAGAAGGAGGAGGGATCTAGGGCAATAGCTTGAGGGTATGGTGGGGTCAAGTGGGGAGCACATTTGTAGGCAGTAATGAAGGAGTCAGTATATAGGGAAAGACTGAAAGTGTGAGAGTGAGAGGGGAGGACTGGATCCCCCACTGCTAGAGATGAGAGGGGGTGGGGTCAGGGTCATCAGTGGAGCACTATCAAGAGGAAGGGCCACATATGCATAAGAGACTGAAGGCTCAGCTTCTTCATCTGCAAAATGAGGAGACTGGGTCAACCTCTAATCTCTTCTAGTTCAAAACTCAATAATCTTCCTCTTCCTCCTCCTCATCACTCGTTCTAAGAACACATCCATGTGGAATTCTGCAATAAGATGTAGTTGACCTGAGGATTAAACTAGATCATCTCAAAGACCCTAGCCAACCCAAATGTTCATAGACCACATTCCTCCCTGTGGTCCAGTAAAGGCCACCTTAAATGCCCAAACCAATCTTTTCTCTTAGAATATAACCTCTTTGAGAGCAGCTATTCTTTCTTTCCTTTTCTTCCTTCCTTCCTTCCTTCCTTCCTTCCTTTTTTCCTTCCTCCCTCCCTCCCTCCCTCTTTCCCTCCCTCCCTTCCTTCCTTCCTTTTTTTCCTCTTTTCTTCCTTCTTTTTTTCCTCTTTATCTCTGGCACTAGCATGAGCCTTTGAATATAGTAGGTACTTAACAAATGCTTACTTAGTTACATTGATGTGAATTCAGTTCAGAAAGCCTGAGCCACGGGGATGTGTCCCTTATTCCCCCACTCCTGTAAGCAAATGAACAGCTCCCTCCTGCTAACTCTCCTAATCCTGAAGGAAATCCTCTAGCCATGGAAGAAGGCCTTTCTCAGTTTTCATCCTTTTTAATCCCTCTGCAGTGGATGACACCGTTGACGGCCCCCTTCCACGGGATGTTCTCTCCTCCCTAGGTTTTCATGACATCTCCATTGCAATGTCCCATAGATAACTCAAAAGCAATTATGTCCAAAAGAGACCTTGTTATCTTGTCTCTTCCTCTTCACTTTCTATTTCTTTTGAGGGCATCACCACTCTTTAAGGTACCCAACTTTGTAACTAAGGAGTCACCTTCAGTCTTGGTCATCCCTATGCCCCATCATTTTCCAAATGTTAGACTTCACCTTCAGGTTTCTCATGCCCATTCACTTCTCTCTGCTCACACCACAGCTGTCTTGGTCCAGGACTATATCACCTCTCAGCTGAAAAGTTTCCTCTTGGGGCTTTTTACCTCAAGTCTCGAGCCCCTCCGATCTATCTTCCACAGAGCTACAAGATCGATATTTCTAAAACACAAGTCTAACCATGTCTCTCCCCTGCTCAAGAAGCTTCCGTGACTCCCCATTGCCTTCAGGATAAAACATAAATTCCTCACAGTGCAGCTCCTGCTGTCTTGCCAGGCTGATTACATGTTATTCTATTTGCTGTTCCATATATAGGGCCTTCCATCTCCTGCCTTCACGTATTTGTATCAGCTGTCCCTCATACATGGAATACTCTTCTTCCTCACCTTCCCCTAGCTCCTTCAAGGCTTAGGTCAAGGACAACCTCCTTCAAAAGTCCTTACCAGGGGCGGCACCGGCCCTGGAGTCAGGAGGACCTGAGTTCAAATCTGGCCTCAGACACCTAACACTTACTAGCCGTGTGACCTTGGGCAAGTCACTTAACCCCAACTGCCCTCCAAAAAGAAAAAGAGTCCTTACCAGATTTCCCCTGTTGTTAGTGCCCTCCCCTCCCTACCCTCCACACCTATCACAGAGTATTTATTTTGCATATATCCTATATTTACTTTTCTGTGTCCCCACCCCCATGACCAGTAGAATATAAGCTCTTTGAGGGTAGGAACAGTTTTCACTTTTGTTTCTGTATCCCCACAACCCAGCCCAGTTCTTAGTATGCCTTAGGCATTTAAGAAATCCTTATTGGTTGATTACCCAAACCTTAGCTCTAAGGGGCATCTTGAAGGCAGGGGTTAAGCTTGGGGGATAGGCCTCAATTGTTTGGAGTCAGGGTATTAGCCAGCAAATAAAGGTTTTGATCTTGGAACTACTATAAACATCTTACTTGGCTTTCGAGGCCCAGTTCCAATGTCATTTCCATGGGCTTTTTCCCTTCATTTCATAGAAACAGCTTCTGATACGAAGCATCTCCTTCATTCCTTGCTCTGCCAAAGACTGGAGGAATTTTAAAAAATGAAACCAACTTTTCCTGAATCCTCTTTTGTTGATTACACTGGGAACCTATCCAAATCCATTTCCTCCTAGGTTATTTTCATTCATTCATTCAACAAATATTTCTTCTGCCTTCCCTGGAGCTGACAGCATGATGAAGTGGAGAGAAGAATGGATTTGGAGTCAGAAGATGGAATGTTTATAGTAGGTGGGAGCTGGAAAGAGCCTTAGAGATCACCTAGTCCAACTACCTGCCTCATTTTTACAGACCTAGAGAAAGGGGAAGGATTTGGCCAAAGTCACAGAGAGTATTAATGAAGGAGCTAGGGCTCAAACCACACTTTCGGGCTCTAAGGCTGATGGCCGCTCTCCTACAGCCCACTTCTCAGGCTTGAAATCTAGGGGCTGTTGATAGAGGAATGGGGCGGGGGGAAGCCCAGATTTAGGAGCAAGAGTCTCCGGGTCAGAACTAGGTCCTCCCACTCACTGAGGCCTGCTGAGGACTAAGTCAGGGCAGGAAGAAGTTTCCTTGGTATGTGATTTGTATAAGTTTCCTGACCCCTAGTGAATTGAATCCATTATGAAGAAATACTAGATACTTTATCTTGGCTTCCTTCTTAAGAGCAGAAAAATACAATTAGAAAGTGTAACAGAAAGAGCAGAAGAATTGAAGGCAAGGACCTGCATGAATACCATCCCTGTTGCTTACTTGGTGACCTTGGGCGAGTCATTCCTGTTCTGTGCCTCTCATTAGTTTAAAAAAAAAATAGGGGGAGGGGGGCAGCTAGGTGCAGTGAATAGAGCACTGGCCCTGGAGTCAGGAGGACCTGAGTTCAAATATGGCTTCAGACACTTAACACTTAACTAGCCATGTGACTTTGGGCAAGTCACTTAACCCCAGTTGCCCTCCAAAAAGCAAAAACAAAAAAAAAAAATTGGGGAGTTGGACAAGGTCAAAGGTTCTTAACTTGGGGACTGTCAACTTGTTTTAAAAAATATATATTGATAACTATGTTCCAATATAATTGCTTTCCTTTGTAATCCTATGCATTTTATTTTATGCATTTAAAAACAATATCACGAGAAAGGCTATCCATCCATAGCCTTCTCCAGAGAACCCAAGGGGTCCATAAAAGGTTGAGAGCCCCTGGGCTAAATTATCTGTAAGATCCCTTTCTGTTCCAAATCCTGTAATCCTATGACTTGAGACTTTCCCCAAAATGCCACATAATCTCTGGTTTGGAATCTGGTTCTGCCACTTCCTGAGGAACCTCTGGTGGGATCTCAGTTTCTCCTGTGACTTAAAGGTACAGAATCTACAGAGAGGAGGGTTGGATCCCGAAAGTACTAAAGGGAGGAGGGTCTGCCTGGGAAATGAGCAGTATCAGTGAATTGAGGTGACCTTACTTAGCTGAAAAGGAGAGAAAACCTCTGCAAAACTCAGAGGAAGCATGATGATAATAATAATAAAATTCTATAACATTTTAAGGTTTAAGGACTTTCCTCCCCCAAACCCTGAAAAGCAGGTGGTATGAGAGTTATTATCCCTATCTGACAGAGGAGGAAAAAAGCAAAGAGAAGTGAAATTAGTTTGCCAAGGTCACATTGTTAGCCAGTGTCAGATTTACAATCTGAGAGGCATCCCCACAACCTCACTCTCTCTCACCTCCCATATCTAGTTATTTACTGACTTCTTACCATTCCTTCCTCCAATAAACATCTCTTACATCCATCCTCTTCTCTCCACTCATACTGCTAGACTCTAGTTCATCATCTTTCATCTGGATTTTTGCAATAATCTCCTAATTCAGGAGGTCTGAAGTGAGTTGAGTGTGTGTGTCTAAGACCCTGCTGTCAGTCTGACCAAGCCTATGGATCCCTTCTCAGAATAACGTTTTAAAATGCATAAAATAAAAGGAATAGGATTACCAAGGAAACCAAATACATTAAAATACAATTATTAAAATGATTTTCAAAACATCTCATAGATTCCAGGTTAAGAATCCTTGTTCTAATTAGTCTCCCCTGTACTACACACACTTCTCTGCAATCCTTTTCATGCCCAGCTTTCCAAATGACTTTCTAAAATGAAGTTCTGAACATGTCACGATCCTGCCTCTGAGACAGACACAAACTCCTGTTCCGATGGCATTTAAGGCCCTTCACATGGGGCTAACCTCCCCAGACTTCCTTCACATTATTTCCCTTCATTGATTGATTCCTCTACGTTTCTGCCATCTTCCCCTTACCACTACCTCTTAGAAGCCTTTTCCTCCTTAAAGACATAACTTAGGTGCCACCACCTCTGGAAAGCTTTCTCTAAAGCCTTTTCTTCTCAGTGCTTTACCTTTCCTAAAATTATCTTGCTTTTGTTGTTGTCATTCAGTTATGTCTGACTCATTGGGATTCCATTTTGGGATTTTCTTGGCAAAGATACTGCAATGGTTTGCCCTTTCCTTCTCTGGCTCATTTCACAGATCCTCGTCTGTGAAACTGAGGCAAGCACAGGAAAGTGACTTGCCCAGGGTCATACAGCTAGTAAATATCTAAGACCAGATTTGAACTCATGGAGATGAGTCTTCCTGATTCCAAGCCTGATTCTTGCACGTCAATGCACCATCTTGCTTTTTTACTTACCTGTTTATGTATTGTACTGTTCAGTTAGCATAAGCGTCTTCAAGGCAGGTACCTTTTTTCATTTTTGTCTTCATATTCTCAATGCTTAGAACAGCATCTTGCACATTGTTAGACCTTTAATAAGTGGTTGTTGAATTGAATCTCATCTAACAAATACCCAATGTATCTTTTTATCTTTTCTGTAACATCCCTAATGATGATCCATCCCACCTCTGCTTGGAGGCAGCAGGAAGGAGTGGAGAGAACATTGGACACTGGGTTCAAATCTCACCTCAGACACTTACCAGTTACATGATGCTGGGCAAGTCCCTTAACCTCTTAGTGCCTCGGTTTCCTCATCTGTAAAATGAGGTTAGGTCTGCAGGCCGCTAAGATCCTTTCCTACTCTAAATCTCTTATCCTATGACCTCTAGTCCTGAGGAACTCCCTTCTTCCTCATACAGTCCTTTGTACTTCAGGAGGAAGTTTTTCCTCATATCCAGATGAAATCTTCCTGTCTGTAACAACCACCCCTTTCTCCTAGATCTGTACTCTCTTGCCAAGCAAAACATTCATGATCCCTCCTTAACTTGGGAGTCCTTTATACCCTTGAAAGCATCAGTCATGTTCTCTGGAGAAATCTTCTCTTCTCCAGGCTAAACACCCCATTTCCTCCAAATGATCTTCACATGGCCTAGTTTTGAAACCTCTTCCCATCTCCTTTCAAATGGCCAGGAAAAGACTGAAGGGAAGAAGAAGGTAATGTCCAGCAAGGTTGGGGTCTCTGCAGTCCTTTCAGGGTCCAGAGACAGTCTCCTTGCTGCAGGCCTGAGGTCTGTGATTCTGTTTTCTAGGAATTTCCATTCAAATCAACAAAGACGTATTTGTCATTTTCTATGTTCAGAATGCTGTAGCCAAGAGATGAACATGCAAAAAAAGGATATAATCCCTACCTTCGAAGGTCTTGTAATCTAAGAGGAGACTTAGTACAATGTAAGGAAAACCAGACATAGGAGCAAAGGAGAGGTTCCTTTAAAGGGCTATTGGGAATTTGAGGAGGAAGGAAGGAATTCAGGAAAGTATTCATGAAGGAGCTGGGCCTTAAAAAAAGAACAGGATTCCAATAGTTAGAGCGTTGGTTCTAGGTATGGGGGAATAGGAACCTGTGGCCTTAAGGCCACATGTGGCCCTCTAGGTTCTCAAGTGCAGTCCTTTGACTGAATCCAAACTTCACAGAACAAATCCCCTCAATAATTATTATTATATATAATATGTATATAATAATAAAAGGATTTATTCTGTAAAACTTGGACTTGGTCAGAAGACTGTGCCCAAGGACCTAGAAGGCCACAGGTTCCCCATCTCTGAGACTCTACATGAATGAAGAGAGACAGGGCACAGAAGGATGTAGGATTGTAGTTTAGGGCTAGGAGGATCATAATTTTGGAGTTAGAAGAGAACTTACCGTTTATCTAATCCTGTGCCCTCCATGGTCCAGATGAGGAAACTGAGGCTACATGACTTACCTAAGGTCCCACATCCTCTAAGTGCATTATCTACTCCACCACACTTCTCAAGTAATCATAGAATTACTCTTGATTGGGTGGTTTGATTTCATCAGAGAAATATTGAAATATTGTGAGAGAAGGCTGGAATTGTAAGGGAGTCCGGTTATAAAGAGATGTGAATGCCAGACTAAGGAGTTTGTATTTTATCCTATGTATTTTTGTTTGTTTTTGTTTTTGCTTTTTTGGAGGGGGGAGGGTCAGGGCAATTGGGGTTAAGTGACTGGCCCAAGCTCACATGGCTAGTAAGTGTTAAGTGTCTGAGGCTGGATTTGAACCCAGGTCCTCCTGACTCCAGGGCCGGTGCTCTATTCACTGCGCCACCTAGCCACCCCTATCCTATGTATTTTTAAAGTGTGGGTAGCTGGAAGGATGGTGAGGCCATCAAAAGACTTTGGGTAGTTGGGAGGAAAGGCCAGTTTGGGTTCAGTTTTGAATGAATGGAATTGGAGGAAGCCCAATCACAGGCAGCTGGAAATATGGGGCTACAGTTTACTATTAGGAGAGAGTGGGGCTAGATATATAGATTTGGCAGTCAAGGAGAAGGAGGCCAGAGAGAGTCAGGTAGAAGTGAGGTTAAGTATGGCTGGGGTCCTTCCAAAAATGCTGATCTGGAGAGGGAATCCCCAGCAAAGGGACTTTTTACTCCCAAGTGGTAAAACAAATAAACAGAGGTGGCTAGGTGGTGCAGTGAATAGAGCACCGGCCCTGGATTCAGGAGGACCTGAGTTCAAATTAGACACTTAACACAAAAACTAGACCTGAGTTCAAATTCAGACACTTAACACAAAAAACTAGCCATGTGACCTTGGGCAAGTCACCTGCCTTCCCCCCTCCAAAGAAATTTTTAAAAATTAAAAAACAAAAACAAAAACAGAAGAATTTTAGAGAAAGCTTTCACAGACACTTAAGGGATTACAGGGCAAGAGGGAGAAACTGGGGCCCAGTTGGTGGTGAGCTTGGGAGTTTAACCCCCAGGAAGAACCTGCTTTCTCTGCCCTGCCCCTCATCCCACCACTGATCCTGAGGCTCCTTGGCTCCTGCTCTTGCCTCAATCTTCCTCATCCTGAGCTGGTAACATGAGTGTGCATAATTGATGCCCTCCTGTTGCCCAAGCCAGACCTTTGTTCAGAGAATATCTCTGAAGGCTCTTGAGGTAGTTCCATTAGTGAGGAATCCCTGATGGGCACCACAGCAGTGTCTGCGCTTCTGTGTATCCTGCCCGGCAGGCGCTGACAGGATTAGAACACTCCTCAAAGGTTGAATGAGGGGAGGCATGCCAGCTTCCTAAGGGGGCCTTTGAATACCCAGATGGTCAGAAGTCCTGACGGCCATTAGTGGAGGAACTGACTCCCTTTATGACCTTAAGCAAGTACCTTCACCTCTCTTAGCCTCAGTTTCCTCATCTGCAAAGTAAGGAGGTTGGACCAGATGATCTCTAAAGTCTCCTCCAGCTGTGTTCCCCTGCCTTGGGGAAACTGTGTGACACAGGATAAGGGGCTGTGAGTGTGGAGTCAGAGGACCCTGCCTCAAAGCCTGACCCTATTCAGTGCTCTCTTAAAGTCCCATCCAGAATCTTTAAGGTCCCTTCCAGTTCTGCTGAGCTGCGAGGCTATAGGTGTCCAGGGAATGATCTCTGTTCTGACTGTTTCTCTGGTCCAGATGGCCAGGTGTTGAACCACAATCTCCTTTCCTGACCCCCATCCCTGACCTGTTGGGGGAGGGCCGCCGATTCCTGTAGCTGCAGCCCTGCCTGGCTTCTGCTGGACTTGAACCTGCCCTGGTTTGACCCAAATGGTGGAGGTTGTGCTTTACCTAGATGCTTCATAGATCTGGGGCCTTAACCAGCCCTAGATCCCAGCTCTTCCTGAACCAAACCAGGGCCCTGAGTTGCCAAGGTGACCCAGGCAGCGGCTCCTCCCTTCTGATGGCCTTGAGGTGCAAATAAGAGCCCTGAGGGGCACCATGAGTCAGTGGTCCTGAGTACAAATCCTGTTTCATCACTCACTACCTTGGTGACTTGAGCAAGTTACTTGACTTTTCTTGGCCTCAGGTTCCTCATCTGTAAAATAAAGGAGTTAGACCCAAGGGTGTGGGAAGGAGAGAAGAACACAAATGGAATATTGAACCTGAGGGTCCTCACTCTGGGCCAAGCAGGATGAAGCACCTTTGCTCTGTCATCGAAAGGGAAGCAACAAGATTTAAAGCCTGGAAGCTGACAGACAGGAGGAAATAGCAGCTTGAGAGATCTTTCTATTTCTGGACACTCGGGGGAGATAAAAATAGCTCTTCTTGCCTGGCGGGAGCCCCTGATCTCTACTTGCTTTTGCTTTCTTTTGGGGCTGGACTCTGGCCTCTCTTGCCCTGAGGCTGGGCCCCAGGCCCTGGACTAGGCTCTGGGTTCTTTTCCCTGGGGTTGGGGCCTGGGCTTGCATTCTCTCTCTCTCTCCCTCCCTCTCTCCCTCCCTCCCTCCTTCCCTCCGTGTCTCTCTCTCTCTCTCTCTCTCTCTCTCTCTCTCTCTCTCTCTCTCTGTCTCTTGCTGGAGTCATGGTTCAGGACTGGGCTCTGGGGCTCTGAGCTGAGTTCTGGACTCTCTCATTCTAAGTCTAGGATCTGGCCTTGGGGCTGAGTTTTAGGTTCTTATACCCTGGTTCTGAACTCTGGGCTCTCTCTCACTGGACTCAGGACTCAGGGCTGGGTATACTCTCTCTCTGCTCATGGCTAGACTCTGAGTTTTGGGTTCTGGGCCTCTTGCACTCTGCAGAGCTAGCCCCCATGGTTAAAGTTAAGTTTCCCCCCGGGGCCGTAAGGCCTCACTTTATACCACCTTCTACCTAACCTGGGCTGGCCCCCCTACTCAAGTTCAAATATCCTAAAGCTTCCTATTAAATATGAGGGCCAGAGTGTCAGAATTAGGGGACAAGAGCTAGAGTAAGCCCAAGGAACTAAGGTCCAAGACCTTGTAGGTAACAGAAGAGTAAGGAATGGGTGTTCTTTGCTTGGATCATACCCCATTTGGAAGGGCTCCTTCCATGGAGAGCGATGGGCTAACAGAGGCTCCCTACTCCAGACAAGCATGGCCTGATCCTAACACCAGGCCAAGGCCCTGTTGGGCTCTGCTCAGGCCTTATTGCAAACAGCAGCTGAGGAATCAGGATCAGACAGTAGAGGGATTGGTTAAAGGAACTGGGACTATTTATTCTGCAAGAAAGAAGATTGGGAGTGACTGGGCGGGGCTCAGGGTGAGCTCTATTGGGATAATGGCTGTGTTTGAGTATTTGAAGAGCTGTCATTTGGAAGAGAAGGTAGGTTTGTGGTGCCCGGCCTCAGAGGGGCGGAAACAAGGAGCAAGGAGGAGAGGAGCAGAGGCAGCTCCTGGTTTGATGGAAGGGAGCCTGGGTGACCCGGCCCCCAGCCCCTGCCTACCCCAAAGGAGGATGGACTGCTCGAGGAGATAATGGAGTCCCCCCCATTGGCGGTCTTCAAGTGGAGGCCAGATGGAAAGGGAAGAGAATGAGCAGTAATTATGGCTAGCATTGACGTAGTGCCTGTTGCGTGCCAGGATTGTTATCTCGTTTGATCCTCACAGCAACCCTGGGAGGCCAGTGCTTTTATTTCCATTTTACAGATGAAGCAAATGAGGCAGACAGAGGTTAATTAATTCTGCCTTCTATTTGGTCTTTCTTTTGCAGAAAAATGAGTGGCTGTGTCTGAACTGCCAAACACAGAGGCTACTGGAAGGAAGCCTTGGTGACCCAGCCCCCAGCCCCCTGCCTACCCCAAAGCAGACACCTACAAGTTCGCCACGACACCAACCTGGCCCATCCCCTCAGAAACAGAAGGGGCCACCTGCACCGGGGCCAGGGCAGCCTGCAGGCCCCCCACACACCTCTCCCAGCCTACAGACCAAGCACCTCAGGGCATCCGAACCCAGCAAGCCCCCAAGCGGCCCCCAGGAGAAGAAACCCAGCGGCCCAGCCGAAGCCAAACAAGTGCCGAAGCCATCCCCTCTGCCAACCACGCTCACAGAGGCCCCGAAGACAAAGGATGGACCCAAAAGGGCTGAGCCTCCTCTAGCTGACAGCAAGATTGTGTCGATCACTGAGGCACCAAGAGGGAGTGAGCACGAGGTCAGTCTACAAGCTGGGAAGGAGTCCCAGAGTGACTCACAGTCCTTTCTCCCTGTCCTCTCTCCTCCATGCTGGTGGCATAGACAATACAAGGTTAAAGCTAGAGGGACCAGAGGGCTCAGGGCTAGAGGAAACATAGGGACCTTCTGGACGGGCCTTCCAACCCCCTTATTTTTATGGGGAAACTGAGGCCCAGGGAGGGGAAAGACTTGCCTAAAATTACAGAATTTTAGTTGCAGGGCCAAGATTGGGTGTCAGGTCTCCCCACAAAAAGCATGGGACTCTTTCCACAACAAAGCACTCCCACCAAGGAGGAACAACCTCCCTTTGCTTCTCCTTTGTTAACAGCTTCCGTTTCCATTGCAGGACCCAAGCAAGCCTTATTCCCAGGACCTGTCCCGGAGTCCCCAGAGCCTCAGTGATACTGGCTACTCCTCCGATGGCATCTCCAGTTCCCAAAGTGAGATCACGGGGCTCGTACAGCAGGAAGAGGAGCAGCTGAACACCGCCGGGGTGGTGAAGCCCAGCCCACCAAGCCCCTCGGAACTCAACAAACTGGAAAGCAGCATGCGGCCCCTCCTGGAGGCCCAGGGTGGTGCCCCGGGGGAGCAGGCCAAGGTCCGCCCCCCACCTCAGGAGGAACCGAAGCAGAGGCAGAGGCCTCGATCTCTCTCCATCACACCCGAGGCTTTTGACTCTGATGAGGAACTGGAAGACATCTTGGAAGAGGACGAAGATTCTCTCGAGTGGGAGAAGCAGAGAGACGCCAGGGACACGGCTGAGTCGTCCGATGACTTTGGCAGCAAGCTGCGCCATGACTATGTGGAAGACAGCAGCGAGGGGGGGCTCTCTCCCATCCCACCGCGGTCAGCAGGCAGAGAGGCTGAGGGTCCGGATGAAGACTTCATGAGGAGGCAGATTCTGGAGATGAGTGCCGAGGAGGACAACCTGGAGGAAGACGACGCCGAATACGACCGTGCCAAGTATAGCTTGAGGAAAGCCACCTCCAAGGCGGGATCAGAGCAGGGTCAGGAGCCGGCCCCCCCCAAGAGAAGGCTGCCTCACAACGCCACCACTGGCTACGAGGAAGAGCTGAAGGACGGGGGAGCCCCGGAGCCCGAAGACGTGGCGGCCCTGCAGGGGGGCCTGCGGCGCTTCAAGACCATCGAGCTCAACAGCACCAACAACTACGGCCGAGAGATGGAGATCAGCCAAGAGGCAGACATCAGCCTGGACAGGGAGCCCGAGCTGGAGATGGAGAGTTTGACCGGGTCCCCCGAAGACCGCTCCCGAGGAGAATACTCTTCCACTCTGCCCGCCACCACCCCCAGCTACACCTCAGGCACATCCCCCACGTCCCTGTCCTCCCTCGAAGAGGACAGCGACAGCAGCCCTAGCCGCCGACAGAGGCTGGAAGAGGTCAAGCAGCAGAGGAAAGCCCGGCACCGCTCCCACGGCCCCCTGCTCCCCACCATCGAGGACTCCTCGGAGGAAGAGGAGCTCCGAGAGGAAGAGGAGCTGCTCCGGGAGCAGGAGAAGATGCGGGAGGTAGAGCAGCAGCGCATCCGCAGCACAGCCCGGAAAACCAAGCGGGACAAAGAGGAGCTCAGGGCCCAGCGGAGGCGGGAGCGGTCCAAGACCCCCCCCAGCAACCTGTCCCCCATCGAGGACGCCTCCCCCACCGAGGAGCTGCGCCAGGCGGCCGAGATGGAAGAACTCCACCGATCCTCCTGCTCCGAGTACTCCCCATCACCGTCCCTTGACTCCGAGGCCGAGGGCTTTGAGATGGGCCCCTCCAAGCTCTACAAGTCTGGGAGCGAATACAACCTGCCCACCTTCATGTCCCTCTACTCCCCGACCGAGAGGACCCCCAGCAGCACCAGCTACTCTTCCAGCAAGCCCTTGAGAAGCGCTGAGGAAGCCTACGAAGAGATGATGAGAAAGGCAGAGCTTCTCCAGAAGCAGCAGGGGCAGCAGGCCCAGGCCAGCAGCACCTACGGCAGCTCCCGGGGGGCAGACCGAGGCCAGGGCAGCTTGGAATACCAGTACATGGAAGACTATGAGTACGTGTCCGGTCAACTGGGCTCCTCTCAGCCCACCTACGAGCCTGAGGCTGCCGATGCAGGAGCCGTGTATGAGGAGATCCTCCAGACGTCCCAGAGCATAGCCAGGATGCACCAGGCCTCTTCCCGAGACCTGGCTTTCCAGGAGGAAAAGAAGGATCGAGAGGACGCTTACCAGGAGAAGCAGTTTCTGAATGCAGAGAGTGCTTACAGTGAGCTGATGAGGCAGAACGGTGGTCCCCTCACCCCTGGCACCAGCCCCACTCAGCTGGCAGCCCCCATGTCCTTCTCCTCAGACAGTGGTGGAAGCCGAGTTATTCCCGATGTGCGAGTCACCCAGCATTTTGCAAAAGAGCCTCAGGATGCCCTCAAGCTTCTCAGTTCCCCTGCTTCTCCTAGCTCTGCTCTCAAGGGAGTGACAGCTCCTTTCACTTACAGCAAAGGGACCCCTTCGGTCACAACTGTGGCTTCAAGTACGGCTGGCAGACCACGTGTTTACACAGCTGCAACATCTCCTGGCGTCCCAGAGCCCCCACTCCCCACTACAGCAAGCTATGGCTCCCAGACTGAAGAGATGCCCCAGGCTCAGGTCCTCCCTGACACTGGTGGGTTACCTGCAAGAGAGAGGCTTCAGAGCATGAGTGACAGCAAGACTGGCACTCCTTTGTCATCGAAAGGCTATCCTGGCTTCAAGACCGCAAGCCCACCCCTCTCCCCAAGCTCTCCAATGGAGGGCCTTCCCTCTGTGATCGGCAGAATGGGGCCCAAGTCTACCGCAGAGTTCTCAACCCAGACCCATAGCCCACTTCTCCCCTCAGATGTCTCCCGGAGTCCCATTTCTTCCACCCCGTCCTCCATGGTCGCTCAGGGCACACAGACGCCACATCGCTCTGGCTCACCTCGCCTCACCAGGCAGCAGTCTTCTCAAGAATCTCCCTTTATGGTCATCACCTTAGCCTCGGATGCGGCCAGCCAAACAAAGCTGGTCAACGCAAGCTCTGCCGCCTCACCAGTGTCATCTCCAACCAGACACCAACCTACCATTCACAGCTACAGTCAGTCAGTACAGGTCAACGGAGCACAGTTCCAACAGGAACAGGCACTGCATAGCTTCCTCAAGGGTGAGAGAACCCCCACTTCGAGTGCCATTGTCCCCATGAATGCTGCCAAGGGGCAAGTGACCCCAGCCATGGATGGCACAGCTGCTCTGTATGGCTGGGGCTCCTTGCCTGCTGAGAATATCTCCCTATGCAGGATCTCGTCAGTCCCTGGGACTTCCCGGGTAGAACCAGGGCCTAAACCACCAACCAGCTCTGCTGTAGACCTACGGACTGCTATGAAATCCACCCCAATCATCATCACCGACCGAGGCATGGACCTGACTTCTCTGGCTGCTGAAGCCAGGAAATACTGTCTCACCTTGGACCAGTCTCCGGGACGGCAGTCCACCACAGTGCAGCCTCTCATCATCAACCTAAATGCCCAGGAGCACACCTTCATTGGCACCTCTACCACCGTCAGCATCACTGTGGCTTCCTCCATGCTCGTGTCTCAGCCAAAGCAACCTGTGGTCTATGGGGACCCTTTCCAGAACCGGCTGGACTTTGGACAAGGGGCAGGAAGTCCTGTGTGTCTGGCCCAGGTCAGACATGTGGAACAGGCCGTGCAGACTGGTCCTTACCAAGGAGGGCCCCGTGGGAAGCCCAAAGAAGCCAGCAGTCCCCAGCAAACCAAATTTGCCCGGTATAACTTGCCCAACCAGATGGCACCTTTGGTTAAAAAAGACATTCTCGTCACTCAGATGAGCGCCACACAGAACGTCAGCATCAAGCCATACCCTGTAGAGCCGAGTTCTGACATGTACCGAGGAGCACCTGCAGAGCTCAAAGCACAGAGTGTGCCCACACACGTCGGCGGGAAGAAACCTCACGTGATGATGGTACAGATGGACGACGTGACAGCTGGGGCAGTCACCAAGCTGGTCAAGGAAGAACCCACCAGTGCTTTAGACCTCACTGGCATCAAACCTGAGAGTCAAGTGGCTTGCTGTGATGTGGTCTACAAATTCCCCTTCAGCAGCAGCTGCACTGGGACTTTCCATCCCTCCTCTAAGATGCCTGAGAAAAATGTAGTGGACACGGCCCAGCCAAGCCAGAGCAGCCTTCCGTTTTATGGGTCCCGGGAACAGGACCTTCCTGAGCCATCCCCATACAGGGAACAGGCTGCAGCGGGTCCCAGGCTCTATGAGGAGCAGAAACTGTATTCTCATGGCCTTATGGGAAGGCTTTACTCCTCAATGTCTGACACCAACCTGGCTGAGGCCGGGCTGAGTTATTACCCACACAAAAGTGACCAATTTTTCCAACCTCCTGGGGGAGACTCAGCTATGGACCTCACAACCATGAAGCACTCCTACAGCATTGGCTTCGATGGCCGCTACCTGCCCCAGGGAATGCAGTATGGCTCCTTCACAGACCTGAGACAAGCCCCAGACCCGATGGGTCACCCCCTCCCCATGAGAAGGTATAGCTCAGCATCCAACATCTACTCTGATTACCGATACTCGCCACGAGGGGACCTGTCAGGCTTCCAAGAATCCAGCCTGGCTCAGTATAGCGCTACCACAGCCCGGGAGATCAGCCGCATGTGTGCTGCACTCAACTCCATGGACCAGTACGGGGGACGGCATAGCAGCAGCCCAGAGCTCTTGCAGTATGGCCCCAGGCCTGGAGCCAGCGCCCAGCAGGGTCTGGCAGCCATCAAACCCAACGTGATGATGAACCCAAACTTCCCTGAAGGCCGGCAGAGCTTTGGAAAGCTAGCTCAGTACAGTCCTGCCGTCGGGCAGGGAGCTGGGGCCATTAGGCAGCTTTTCCCTTCAACTGCAACCGTGCGTGCGGCCGATGGGATGATTTATTCTACCATCAACACGCCAATCGCCTCAACTCTTCCCATCACCACCCAGCCAGCATCAGTGCTTCGGCCTATGGTTCGAGGCATCTACAGACCCTATGGCCCGGGTAGCATTACCCCTGTGCCTCTTGCCAGCCTGACCCGAGTACCAGTGGTTGCGCCCCGGGTTCCCCTCATGCCCCAGGGCCTATATCGATATCCAGCCCCAAGCAGATTCCCAGCCATCACAACAGCACCTGGGATTGATGGCCCCTTGTACCTGGGGAAGGCGGGTCCAGCTGCCAGCATGGCTGGGAGCAGCGTTACCCCTGGACCTGCTGGGAAGCCAGTGGTGGCGGCAGCAGCTGGAGGTCTGCAGAGACCTGAGCAGCCTCTGGGAAGCACTCGGGAAGAGCCCCCAGCGGCAGCCTCCGCAGGGCCCAAAGAGGCGGTCCCAGCCCCGGCCCTGGCCCAGCTGCCCGGCCAGAAGCAGCCTGGCGAGGCGCCCCCAGCGGCCATCCTGAGCAAGGTGGGGGGCGCCGAGAAAGAGGAGAAGGAAGAAGAGAGGCAGAGGAAGCAGCAGGAGCACCTGCTTCAGATGGAGAGGGAGCGCGTGGAGCTTGAGAAGCTGCGGCAGCTACGGCTCCACGAGGAGCTAGAGCGGGAGCGTGTGGAGCTCCAGCGGCATCGGGAGAAGGAGCAGATGCTGGTGCAGAGGGAGATCCAGGAGCTGCAGACCATCAAGCACCAAGTCTTACAGCAGCAGCAGGAGGAGCGCCAGGCCCAGTTTGCCTTGCAGAGGGAGCAGCTGGCCCAGCAGCGCCTGCAGCTCGAGCAGATCCAGCAGCTGCAGCAGCAGCTGCAGCAGCAGCTGGAGGAGCAGAAGAGACAGAAGGCTCCCTTCCCCCCAGTGTGTGACCACTCCGGGAGACTGCCTCCCCAAGCCGTCACTGAGATTGCCCTGGAAATGCAGCGCACCATGGCCCCCAATGGCCAGTACTGGCCTCCCATAAACCAGGCCTTCATAGCCACCGCAGCCATGGGGATGGAGGGGACAGGGCAGCCGAGGGAGCTGGGGCCCCCGAGGCCCCTCCCTAGCTCGGCCTCGGACATGTCCCTGCAGACGGACGAGCGCTGGGAGGCCGGCAGGGGCCTCCAGAAGAGGCATTCGATGCCCCGGCTCCGGGACGCCTATGAGACGGAGGAGGCCCACGAGCCTTACGTCATCAAGAAGATCGCCGACAGCAGCGTGCAGACGGATGAAGAGGATGGGGAGGAGCGGTACTTTATGTCCCGGAGACGCCGGGCTCGGCGGAGCACAGACTGCAGCGTTCAGACCGATGATGAGGACAATGCTGACTGGGAACAGCCCGTCCGCCGGCGCCGCACCCGCTTCTCACGCCACGCCGACTCGGTTTCCGACAGCAAGCACGACTCCTCCTCACCCAGGAGCAAGTCCAGCGTTGGCATCCAAACCATCAGTGACTGCTCAGTGCAGACAGAGCCTGATCAGCTGCAGAGGGTCTCACCTTCCATTCATATCATCACCGTGGACCCCAAAGTGGAGATCATAAAATACATTTCAGCCCCAGAGAAGACTCAGAAGGGAGAGAGCCTAGCGTGCCAGACAGAGCCGGAAGCACAGGCCCAGAGCATTGTGGTGCCTCAACTCCCAGGGCCGGCAGCCATCACTCCCTACACCCCCAGCATTCAGATTGTCACCACTGGACCCTTGGAGCCCAGGCAGCAGGGGCTTGGAAAATTTGAGAAGAAGAAACCAGACCCCTTAGAGATTGGTTACCAGTCTCATTTACCTACTGAGTCCCTTTCCCAGCTAGTAACCCGTCAGCCCCCCAAGTCTCCTCAGGTTCTCTACTCACCCGTCTCTCCCTTGTCCCCACACCGGCTCCTGGAATCCTCCTTTGCTTCCAGTGAGAGATTGAACAAGGCCCACGTAACACCACAGAAGCATTTCACTGCCGACAGCGCCCAGCGCCAACAGACTGTGCCTCGCCCCATGAAAACCATGCAGAGGTCCCTGTCGGACCCCAAGCCCATCAGCCCCACTGCCGAAGAGTCAGCCAAAGAGAGGTTTTCCCTCTATCAGCAACAGGTCCTCCAGGGCAGTCAGGTAAGGGAGACAGACACCTTGGTGGGGAGGAAAGTGGAAATCCTGTCTACCCAAAGATTGCATTGGGACCAAAAGAAATGTGCAGAGGGTTTGGGGGAAGGCCTGCTAACACTCACGAGCAGCACCTTTTTGTGGCCCTTTAAGGAAAATAGGAAGAGTCTGTGATGTTTCCTTCGGTAAGGGAGAAGGTGGTGTAGTAGGAGCTCAGGAGAGGTATGGGGCCTGGTTCTCATGTCCACCACCCTTACTCTGCCCCCTCTGGAAGGCAAGAGGTCCCACATGAAAGAAGAGCTTGTTTATAGGAGTAGACTTCCAAACAGAGGTACAAAGTGGCTCCTAATCTGTACTCCTAGCCTATATGGGAATGCAAACCCACACATACTTGCAGATGAATAAATCTGGCGCCATTTTGTCAGACAGAAACAATACTTCTTTGTATGGTTTAGTGAAAAAAATACCAGACTTGAAGTTAACAGATTCGGCTTCAGTTCCCATCTCTGACACTCCCCAACCAAATGACTCCAGGGTCATTTGCCCTTTCTGAGGATAATAACATAAGTACCACTTGCCTCATGGGACTGTTATGGGGAAAGTGCTTTAGAAACCTTAAAGAGCTATCTACATGTCAGGTATTATTATTAAAGTGATTATAATAATTTTTTATAAGACATTGTCACTCCCTTGCTTAAAATTCTTCAATGGCTCCCTGGTGCCCACTGAATAAAGTCCAAGGCTTTAACCATTAACACTCAAGGTCATCTCTAGTCTGGTGCCAACCGATCTCTTACTGCTCCCCTCTCTGATCTCTAGACTATGGACTATATACTCACATATATGCCCATAGGATAAAAGGTTCCTATATTTAGAACCAGAAGGGACCTTAGAGGTAATCTCCACCAGATGAGAAAACTGAGGCCAAGATGGATCAAGTGACTCATCTAAGGTCACCTAGGTAGTATGTTGTGAGGCCAGAATTCAGATCTTAGTCCTCTGATGCCAAACCCAACCCTTGTTTAAGGACACCTTCTTAGCTCTCCTGCTGACCTAGCTTAATCTCTGTTTCCCAAAGCCTACCCTATGCTTTCTTGCCTCTTTACCTTTACTCAGTCAGTTGAAATCCTACTCATCCTTCATGACCAAGACCAAACATCACTTCCATCTTAATTCTTCTAATTCAGTTCATTAAATATTTCTTGGAGTGGCTGCCATCTGCATGACCCTGTAATTGACACTGAGGATACAAAGATTAAAAAACAATAGTCCCCATCTTCAATATACATACAGTATAAAGGGGGAGGAAGGAAGACTGAGACATATATATATGTCTCTGTATGATATTAAGTATGATATTAAGTAGAATGTTATAGGGGATGGGCAGATAAGGTAAGAGAGCAGCATGCTTGAAGATGTTTTAAAGAGGATGGGATCAGTGTGGCTGAAGGGATTGAGAAGGCTCTGTGGAAGAGGTGCTACTTGGGCTGGACCTCCAAGGAGGAGAAGGGTCTCAGCAGAGATGGAGAAGAAGCATTTTCTAAACATGGAAGATAAATGACCTATGCAAATGTATAGAGGCAGAAGATGGAAGGATGTTAAGAGACAGCTAGTGCCCCCGTCTGGCTAAAATATCGAGCATGTGAAGAGGCTAGAAAGGTAGGCTAGAGCTAGAGGGTAGAGGGCCAAAAATGCCAAGAAGTGGGTATGTTGCTACATCAAAAGCCACTCGTAGGCTTTTATCTGGGGAATAACCTGGCTAGATCCTATGAGAAAGAGATTGGAGAGAAGAGAGACTCAAGGCAGGAAGACCAGTTAAGAGACTATTATAATAGTCTGGGTAAGAGGCAATGAGAGCCTGAATGGGGGAATGGAGAAGAGAAGACAAATGCAAGCAATTGCACCGGCAGAATTCACTGGGCTTAGCAACTGTTGGAATGTAGGAAGATACAGAAAAGGGAAGAGTCAAAAGATAAGGTTGAGGTTTCAAGCCTGAGGCAGTAGAAGGGTAATTAATTTTGCCATCAACACCAGAGGGAAGTCGGGAGGAAAGCCTGGTAAAGATAACAAGATCTGCTTGGGACATGGTGAGTTGGAGCTGTTCATAAAACAGGAGGTAGAGATGTCCAACAGGCAGCTGAAAATGGCTGCAGGATTAGAATGAGGAATTTTGGTCCTAAAGAAGAGACAGGAAAAGCCATCTCCCCCACTACCACTCCTTTGCAGACATGAGGGATCATGGGTGTGGGGTATACCGCATATGATATCAGACTCTTTTTGATATATCGTTTAGTCTTATGGAACTTTTCTTCTTCTTCCCTTCTTCATACTTCCTCCCTCCATGAGAGATAGTTCTCTGGGATGACAAGAAAGGGAAATATAAGCGAGGTAAACCCAAAGATCCCAATACCACTTTATGTTTAAAATAAGTAGAGCTGTGGTGCAAAGGAGAAGTCTGACCTGTAAATAAATATTTGGAAGTCATGTGCATAGAGGTGATAATCAAAGCTGTAGGTGTTGATTAATTCATCAAGGGAGATGGTAGAGAGGAGCACACTAAAGATAGTCACACCAAGGGGGGAGAAGGAGGAAGATAGACCAAGCCAAGCAAAGAGACTAAGGAAGGAGTAGCCAAGTAGGAGAATCAAGAGAAAACTGTCACAGAAGCCCAGGGAGGAGAGGATAGCAAAAAGAAATTGAGCTAGGGAGGCTGCTGGGTGGTGCAGTGAATAGAGCACTGGCCCTGGAATCAGGAGGACCTGAGTTCAAATCCAGCCTCAGACACTTAACACAAAAACTAGCTGTGTGACCTTGGGCAAGTCACTTAACCCCAAATGCCCTCCAAAAAGCAAAAAATAAATAAAAAAGAAGAGATTGGGCTATAGTATCAAATGCTGCAAAAAGTCAAAGTGAACAAGGCCTGAAAAAATGTCCATTGGATTGGGGGGGGGCAGTTAAATTGTATCTTCTTTTCATTTGTGTCTCTTATTTTTATGTCATCATTTCTCAATATTTCTTCTCATCCTCTCCTATGCAGTAAATCATCCCTTGTAACAAAGATTAAAAAAGAAAGAGGAGGAAAAAAGCAAAACCAATTAACATGTCAATAGTATATGGACAGGGGCAGCTAGGTGGCACAGTGAATAGAGCACTGACCCTGGAGTCAGGAGGACCTGAGTTCAAATCTGGCATCAGACACTTAACACAAAACTAGCCATGTGACCTTGGTCAAGTCACTTAACCCCAATTGCCCTACCTTGCCCCCTCCAAAAAGAAAAAAAAATAGTATGTGGACAGTCTAGGTGATATAATAATAGCTAGCATTTATATAGGCTTTAAGGTTTGCAAAGTACTTTACAAATATTATCTCACACAGACCCCTACCCTCAACAACCCTAGGAAGTAGATGCTATTATTATTCCTATTTTAGCAGGAGAGGTAAAGTAACTTGCCCAGGGTCACACAGCTAGTAAATATCTTAGGTGGGATTTGAACTCAGGTCTAGTCTTGACTCTAGGCCCAGTGTTCTATCTGCTGTACCACCCAGCTGCCTCTGATATTTCATAGCCACAGACCCCTAGCCTCTGAAATGAAGAGAGGAAGATTCATTTCCTCCTCACTCTTCTGCCCATTATGTCATTATAATTCCACAGCATTGACATTCTTTTGTCCCTATCTCAGTACTTTCTGATTGATTGGATTTGGAAACTCAGAAGTCTTTTAGTACCTTTGAAAGAGAAACTTCAGTAGAGTAGTGAGGAAGCCAGATTACAAGAGGCAGAGCAGGTGCTGGGGAAGCAGAGGGAGGAGGCGTTGGTGATTCTTTCTTGAAGTTTCACAGGAAGAGAGATAGAGAATGCAGAGCCAAGAGAAGGGTTTTTGGCCATTGTTGCTGTTGTTGTTTAGAGTTGGGAACATCTTAAGCAGATTTTGGGGCAGGAAGGAGGAATTTAGTAGAAAGGAAGAGACTGAAGATGAAGAAGAAAGGGAATATTAGGATGAGCTAGGTCCCAGAGGAGACAGAAGGAGATGGGATCAAGCCCTCAAAAGTTCAGAACTGGCGCTTGACCCCAGGTCTAATAATAATAATAAATGCTAATATTATTAATATTAAAGTTTGACCCGCACCTGCAATTTAATTTCTGCAAGGAACTCTTGGTACAGAAATTCCTTTTCTTTAACCATTCTTTTAGTAACATATCAATTTAAGAAGGATCTCTGATTTTTGTCAACATGGGCGATTCCTAGTGTGGGAACAACTTTCTAGTGACCCAAATCATATTCTTGTCAGACTTAGTAGAGAGATACTCAGGGAGTTACCTGAGGCACAGAGAAGTCTAGAGGTTTGCCCAGGGGTACACAACTAGTGAGCCTCAGACACACGGTGTAAAGGCAGATCTTAGTTCCAGCCTAGCACTGTATCCACCATACCAAAGATTTTTGACTATTAGTGAAGACCCTTTGATATATTTCAGAGAGTCCATGAATTTGGATGGGGAAAAATAAACTCATCCTTATTTTCACTAATCTCTATCAGGAACTTCGCATTTGCTTGAATTATTTAAAAACATGATTCTGAGAAGGGGTCTTGTAACATGAAACAAGTTAAGGACCCCTGCCCTACACCATTCCACCTCTAATAATTTGTTCCCTTTAAAAATAGGTTTTAAAACTTAGCCAGGAGTTGAAGTCAAACTCATTTGCAGCTGCCACCCTTTTCCCTTTTTGCAAAATTGGGATATTTTCCCTTCTACAAATCAAATGAGATAATATTGTTAAAAGGGCTTAGCACCATGCTTGGAGTATAGTAGGTGCTCTGTAAATGCTTATTCCCTTTCCTCCCTTCTCTTCTCCAATTCTATGGTGCATGTCTCCTTCTCCATGATCTTCCAAAGACCATTGACCTCAGCTCAGTAGTCACATCTGCCACTTCTTTTAGTACCCTGAGCCTGGTGAACTTGAATTTATTGGAGTTAGCTAGGTACCCTATTACTTTCTCCTTATTTCTCTTGGGTTTCAATGTCCCATTAACCATTTGTGTTTTATCCTTGTCAATATAAAGATCATTCCCCTTTGGAGAAAAAACAGAAACAGTAAGAGTTCAGCCTTTTCTCCATCATCTATTATCATCTTTCCATCTCCCCTAGCAGTGACCCTATCCTTTTCTTTGATCCTCCTTCTATTCTTTTCTGGAAGGAAGAGAGAAAAAGAGAGAGAGAGAGAGACAGAGAGACAGAGAGAGAGACAGAGAGAGAGAGACAGAGACAGAGAGAGAGACAGAGAGAGAGAGACAGAGACAGAGAGAGAGAGACAGAGAGACAGAGAGAGAGAGAGAAGGAAGGAAGGAAGGAAGGAAGGAAGGAAGGAAGGAAGGAAGGAAGGAAGGAAGGAATTCCTTTTTTTCTTATACTTAGTATTCTTTACTAGCCTCAACTTATCCTGAGCTTTAGGGCCTTAGTAGTGACACTATTCTTACTGGACTGTACCATGCTTCTAGAGTCATCTTTCAACCCCTACCTTTGCTACATGAGTCTTAAAATAAGAGTTGATTAGGGAGCTCCCTGTGCATCCACATCCTTATCCTGGGGCAGCTTCTTCTTTTCTTTGTCATTGGAATTCTTTTCTGTTTCCATGTTCAGTATCATATTTTCTAGAGCTTCCCATTTGAGGGAACCCTTGTCCTGTCCTTAGCCTAGGTAGTCCATCCTCTTTTACTAATATGTGAACCTTGATAATTTCTCACACTGGCTTGAGGTACTAAGTTCCTGAACTTTTCTCAATTGTGCTTTATTCCTTTCAGTCTTTCCCCTGGCTGCTGCCAACATATCTCAATGCCTAGTTCTGACATCCCCCCCTCCTTTTTTCCTCCCCCTGTTTGCCACACACTCTAGACCCACAAATGTGCATTTTCTAGGGTTTTTATTTACAAGGGGAAATATATATATATATATAAATTCAGAAATGCCAAGATAAGAAAATTAGAAGTGTGTATAAAATATTCAACTGAGCCAAGATTGGAGAGGACCCAAGCTTGCTAAGCTATTCTCTAGCTCATATTTCCCAAACCTAGTTCAGTCCCATGATTCCCTAAGCCTGGAAAGCATGCCTCTACCCTGGCCCCAGAAGAGAGCCCAAAGCACCCCTGCTCCTACCATCACTAATTTAGGGATTGGCCTACCTAGGCACTCTGGACCAAGCTCATTCACCTCCTACAATCCCAAGGTCACTGTTAGCCAATCAGGAAGTTTGTCTTATTGTCAAAATGCTTTTGGCATTCCACCTGAACATACCTACCTGTCTAAGTAGCTGCTTTTCTAGGAGAGAAGAGGGAAAAGAGTTCATCGAAGATGTCACAGTTGCATCAACAACCTAGGAAAAATTAATTCAACCTCACATCCAATTCATCTCCACAGTTCATAATAACAACAATATCATATTTCTGTGGAGCTTTACAGTTGACAAAGCACTTATCTCACAACTCTATGATATAGCTAGTCCCTGTATCTCCATTTTACAGGTGATTAAACTGAGGCCTTGAAGTTAAGTAACTTGTCCAGAGTTCTAGCTAGTGTGTATCAGAACCAAGATTCAAACACAGGTCTCTTGATTGACATAGTTCAGGGCTCCTTCTACATCAGTACTGCTCTTTCCCCTGTATTATATATTGATGCTACCCTTTCCTAACAAGTTCTAATCCAAGTTTTTATTTAGAATAGGGGATACTTGAATATGTCTACAGGCAGTAGAGAGGGAGGAGAAATTGAAGATTTAGGAGACAGAATATCTGATTGATAAAGCAAGGTCCCAGAGGCAATGAGGTAGGATCAAAGGCATATAGCCTTGGAAAAGAAAAGGGTGAGTTAGCTCTTCTTCTGAGATGGCAAGGAAGGACAGAATGGGAGGAAAAACAGGTAGAGACTCTTCTACCCAAAGGAACACCCCAGTGCAAGCAACCCAGAACAAGACCCTGGCATATGGCATGTTCCACAGAACCTCCCAGCTGGCCTACCTCAGAGAGGCCGGGAGCTCAGACAATATTTCTAAGCAAGGGAGTCCAAGAGAAATCTGGCCAGGAGCCCCTGCCAGCGACTGAAAGTAGCAAATCCTACTTTTCGCCTTCTCACTTTGAAAATGGTACACATTTTAGCTCTGTAATCATGATACATTTTTTTCCCAGTTCCATACGGTAAAATAGCTTCGGCAGATGTCTCCTCCAGTTCCTTCCCACTCATCCCTCCTTTCAAGAAAGTGACAGTCTATCTAGGGCCCCCATACTCTGCTTTGCTTAGCCTGACCACAGCCCCAACAGGACTTGACATTTGAGGTTACAGATTGGGAAAAGGACCCTCCCTGGGATGAGAGCCATCAGTAGGGTATGGTAAATCAGGGTGCTCACCCTTAGGACTGTGCTCAGGGTTGGGGGAGGGTGGTACCTAGCTCTGCAGTGACTCAGGGAGCAGGTGGGAGGAGTAGATGGCATTACCAGCTGGTGTGAAAAAAGACCTGGCATTCAGCATGTAGCCCCTTCCTTCTCTTACCTCCCCCAACCCCCTACTGTCACCAAGGCAACAAGGGGGAACAGAGCTTAAGGCCATCCCTTTGGTAGCACCTTCCCATTACCCTTGCTCAGTTTGCCCCCTTCCTGCCCTCTCTTGCCTGCTTCCCTGCCAAGGGAGTATTCATTAGCTGTTCATTGTTATCTGAGGTCACCTGAATACCAGCTTTGGGGGGAATCTTACCCTAGTGACCAGGGCCACTGATTTGGGCTGTCCAGCACTGAAGGTTTGGTTCAGGGAAAATATGGCATGGAGTGGACCTACTTGTGGAATAGGGGAGGGAGGTGGGCTTCTGGGCTCAGCAGAGACATCTTGATTTAGGTCTCCCCACCAATTCCACTGTTACCACTTCTGCCGCTGCCGTCACTGTGCAGGTATCACATGCTGTGGCCCCAATTCTCTGCTCCTCATTCTTGGAGTCAGGAGCCTTGAGTCAGGAGCTGTGAGATCCTGCAGTTACAGCTTTCTCACACAACAGCTGAATCTGAGAGACTTGGCCTGGGCCTGTCACAGTACTGCTCACCCGGTGCAGGTGGCACCAGGAAGCACCCGATGTTCATTTGTCTTCCATATCTTGCCTCAGGTCGCCCCCACCCTGGTCACCAACACTGACGGCTACTGGAAGTTCTCCCAGGAGCACTGTGAGCTGGCCAGCCTGCCTACTCCACATCCCTCACTCCCTTCTTTCTCTGACCTACTTTGCCTTAGGTTTTCTCCCTTCAGCCCAGGTGCCAAGTATAGCCTGGGCATCCTGTAGCCATCCAGCCTTCTTTTGTGACCAGCTCAGGAAGGACGGTTCCCTGGCACTTAGTGACTATCCCAACTCAGCTGTTTTAGACTTGTAGAGAGGCATTATGGTTTAATGGTCTTAGTCAGAAGACTGGATTCTACATAGCATTGTTGCCACTTATTAGTTAAATGACAAGTACCCTGCCCTTCTCCAGGCCTCAGTTTTCCTGTTAATAAAGTGGGAGTGATAAAGCTTGCACCTCATAGTTATGACATGAGAATGATATTTTTCTAGTCTTAAAGGTATAAAAGCTGGAAAAAATCTTTAGTACAATTTCATTTTATAGATAGGAAAACTGACAACCAGAAACGGGGACATGACTTGCCTAAGGTCAGTGACCAAGCCAGGAACAGAGAGAGCCCAGGTCTCCCATCACTCAGACTGGTGTTTTTCCCATGGCCCCTTTTTTCCTCTCATGGATGGGGAAGGCATTTTTTAGTTCTGTGGTGTTTATTATTAGTATGATAATAACTCAAGATCCCTCAAGTATTTTTATCTCTGGTGCATAAATCCTCTCAATTATTATATCCAGGCCTTTTTCCTTTGTTCCTCAGATGTCAGCATTTCAGGCTAACACCCTCATTCGAAAGGTGAAGCGGACCCTGCCCAGTCCCCCTCCAGAAGAGGCCCATATGCCCCTCCCAAGCCAAGCACATTCCCAGATGTACATGGCCAGCCTCCTTCAGAAGGGCCTGGCAGGACCACCCGTCCAGGTAACTAAAGCCAGCCTGCTCAAGGAGCTGGACCGCGACCTCAAGCTGGTAGAGCATGAGTCCACAAAACTGAGGAAGAAGCAGGCTGAACTAGATGAAGAGGAGAAGGAAATCGATGCCAAGCTGAAGTACCTGGAGTTAGGAATCACTCAGAGGAAAGGGTCCCTGATGAAGGACCGTGTTGGCCGAGATTACCCCTATCTTCGGTGCCTTGGGGAAAACCGGGACTACATGTCAGATAGTGAGCTCAACAATTTACGCCTTGCTGGCTATGACAGCGGGTCCGTCCACATGAGGCCAGCTACAGCTCCAACCAATCAGTATTCTGACTTTTCAGCCACTCAATACACATCAGCCTCCTCCTATCCTCCCTATCAGTACCCGCCAGGGCAAGGTCCCCCCCCAGCCCCTACAGCCTTCCAGCACACCCGTTTCCAGCCTCCCCAGTACCCTGTGGGCAGTGCTGGCCCCGCTCAGAATGGCTTCCAGGCCAGCCAGGTACCTGCCTACCCTGCTCAGAGCACATACCCAGCACCTGCTTTCCCTCCAAGTGCAGGCTACCCTCCTGAACATGGTCTCCAGGGCCAGCAGAACTTCCGTCCCGCTCCCCACTACCAGCCCCCGACAACTTACCCAGGCCAGATGCCCCACCCACCCCCTCAAAATGCCCTCTTCCCAGACCCATCTGACAGTCACGCCTCCCATCAGAAGCCAAGGCAGACCTCTCTAGCCGACTTGGAGCAAAAGGTCCCTACAAACTATGAAGTGATCTCAGCGCCCCCGGCTGCTATGTCTTCGGGCCCTTCAGAGCCCACATACAGTGCACCGGCAGTGACCAGCAGCTATGACCAGTACAAGGCTCCAGAGCCCCCCAGGCCTGGTGATCACAGCAGTGTGAGCCAGAGCCCTGGACCCACTTACTCTTCGGAATCTCTGTACACCAACCTGGAGCAGAACATTCCAAGAAACTATGTGGTGATTGACGATATCAGTGAGCTGACCAAGGCCAGTGCACCCTCGGCAGTGGAGAGCCAGAAGCCAGAGCCCCGGCCCCCAGGTGGTAACGGGCGTCACGTGAAGGACAAAAGTGACCTGGGGGAGCCCGAAGGCCCCAGCGTCCCTTGCTGTTACTCAAAAGGGGAAGAAGAGTCTGAGGAGGATGTCTATGACCACCATGGCACTGACCACCGAGGGAAGAGCAGTTATCACCGGAGCTCAGACAGTAATGGAAGGATGTCAGGCAGTGGAGGGGGCTCCTCATACTACTATGGGGACAGTGACTATAGACACTCATCTCGGCCAGAGAAACACGGCTCCAGCATGGGGGGGCCAAAGCATTCTTCTAAAAACCTGGCCCCAGCCGTCATCTCGTCAAAGCGCAGCAAGCATCGGAAACAAGGCATGGAACAAAAGATTTCCAAGTTCTCACCTATAGAAGAGGCCAAAGACGTCGAGTCTGATCTGGCCTCCTACCCCACGACCCCCTCGGTCAGCAGCAGCATGTCCTCCAGAGGGAAGAAGTTTCAAGATGAGATCACCTACGGCCTTAAAAAGAACGTGTATGAACAGCAGAAATACTATGGAGTGTCGAGCAGGGACCTGATAGAAGAAGATGACCGAGCATACAGCAGCAGGTCCAGATCATCAGTGAGTTATGGTGGCGAGAAGTCCAGTCACGACATGAGCAGCCGAGGCAAGTCCTATGAGCGTGAGCGAGAGAGCATGGAGAGGTTACAGAAAGCCAGCTCGAAGCCATCGTCCCTGAGCATGTCCCAGAGCCGAGGGCGACCCCCCATGCGTAGCCAGGCTTCTGAAGAAGAAAGCCCCATCAGTCCTTTAGGAAGGTCTGTGGCAGGACCCCGCTCTTCAGGAGGGCCGCTCCCCCCAGGGACTGGAGACGGCTGCTCTCCATTCTGCTCCAGTCACTCCTTGCCTGATGTCCAGGAACACATCAAAGATGTGCCAAGGACCCACTCATACAAGCATGAAGAAGGTTACAACCTGGACGATTCCCACTGTGTGGTTTCAGACAGCGAAGGTAACAGCTCTCTTTGCTGATTTCTGACAGAGCATGTTCAAAGCTGAGCTTGTGCAAAACCAGTATGGGGCCCCTGCCTGCCCGGTGCCACGCTATCGTCCCGCTGCTGGCTTCCATTGGCCCAGCATGGACATGGCCCAGTTCCGTGTCTGTCCTGCCCGTGTCCTGCCTGTGTGTGTCCCATGTGGTGATGTTCTCTCTGGGTCTCCAGAGGGTGGGTCTGAGGCTTGGGGGGGAGGGGACTCTGTCTTTTCTTTTTTGCATGTGGTGAGCTGCTTGCATTCTTTCATTTCATTGCATGGCTTCAGCCTGGCCTACGTTCCCGGTGCCCGAGCGAGAGATTGACTGTGATCTGTTTTTGGTTTCTGAAGCTTATCACTTGGGTCAGGAGGAGACAGACTGGTTTGATAAGCCCCGAGAATCCCGTTCAGAAAGGCTCAGGCATCATGGTGGCCACTCCTCATCCTCCTCCTCCCAGAAAAGACCCCCTGTCAAACATACTTATCACGACTATGATGAGCCCCCTGAGGAGGATCTGTGGCCACATGATGAGGGACCACAGGGCCGCCATTCTTCCAAAGAGCATCGGCACCATGGGGACTATGGCCGGCACTCCTCGGGGTCTTCATCTTCCCGCCACCAAGGTGAGGAGCCTTCTCGGAGGGTCTCGAAGCCACACCCCCGAGACTCTGGCCGCCACGAGGGCAGACCTCACTCACAGCCTTCTTCTCAGAAGAAGGCTCAGCAGGCCGACCCAAGGAGCCAGCCATCCTACCCCAGCTCTCAGTCGGAATACTCACAGCCATCCCGCCAGTCAGTGGCCTACCACCATCCCTCAGAGCCCAAAAAAGCTCAGCGGCCAATGCAGTCCGGGCCCTCAGCTCAGCCTAAGTCTGAGCCTCTGGCCCACTCGCAGCCACAGCAGGCAAGGCAACCTCAGTCAGGACCTTCCCAGCAGCCGCTGCCACCACAGTCCTCCAGGCAGCAGCAGTCACGCCAACCCCCATCACAGCAGCAGCAGACGAGCCACGGGCCACAACCAACTCAGTCTCAGACACAGCAGACACCATCACAAGGTCGACTGCAGCAGCAGCAGCCGCAGGGGATCCCGGGGCAGCCATCACGGGCCCAACAGCCCCCAGCTGGTCAGCAGGCTGGCAAGTCAGTGCCAGGCCATCCCCCATCGGCAGGTGCCCAACCTGCAGGCCCAGTGAGTATGACTCAGTGTTTGAGGGTCCTCCACCAGGGCCTGTTCTTCTATTCTCTCCTCTCCCTACCCCCAACCTGGCTACCATGCATGTGGCAGAGTAGCTGGGAGTCCCAGAAGTTGAGGCTGATAGTAGGTGTCCTCAGGGTCTAGGGGGAGGTAGGATGGAAGAGACAGCCCAGCATCATCAGTACTTTCATTAACCTAACAGCCAAGATTTCTTGGGTCCTGTGTAATGCCCCTTTCCTAGGGGGCAGCTTCCAAAGTCCTTAGGAAGCCTACATCTTAGATATGGGCTACAAAGGCAAACCATCTGGTTAAAAGAGAGCCATCTTGGTGGTGGGCAAGAACAGGATTAGCTGGAGGAATCCCACTATGAATGGACACAAAGTAACCTTCTGGGGGCAGCTAGGTGATACAGTGAATAGAGCACCGGCCCTGGAGTCAGGAGGACCTGAGTTCAAATCCAGCATCACACATTTAACACAAAAACTAGCCATGTGACCTTGGGCAAGTCACTTAACCCAGATTGCCCTGCCTTCCCCCCTCCAAAAAGCAAAAAAACAAAACAACTTCTGCTTGCTGTGGCCACATTTAGGTGCCTCAAGGGACAGGGGCCCCAGTCTGGCCCTTGTCTTAAGTTCCCTTCTATGTGCTTCCTAGCCCAAAACAAAGATTCCCATCAACCAGTAGAGCTGGAAGGGACCTCAGAGGTCACAGCCTCATTCTCTCCTTTTATAGTTAAAGAAACATGTTCAGAGAGATTATTATATGGCTTCAAATCACACATGTTCATAAGATTTAGAACTGGAAAGGCCCTTAAAAGTTATATAGTCCAACCCCATGATTTTGGTGAAACCAAGGCCCAGAGAAAAACCATCTTTTTAACCAGGTCCCTCTGTAGATTCATACCAGAGCTACTTTTTGTCCTTTTAAACCTCCATATTGAAAGCTAAGGCCCCATCAGGCATATGACCAGCTTGTGTGGTTCTGACAAGTTTCCTCAGCAGAATCATCTATAAAGATAGAGCCAGGGCTTCCTTAAACTCCCTGTTCCTAGAGGAATGGACTCACTCAACTGCTGCTTGGTCCTTGAAGAGCCTTCTCCTGGAGTCTATGCCAACCTCAGCCATCCTGGGCCCTCCCCTTTATAGGACTCATGCCCTTTCTACTTTCTACCCTCAACTTGCCCCATGCTGTCCTTCTAAGTCCAATCCCATATGTAGTTGTCTCTAGGCCTGGCCAGCCTCTCTCTAGTCTCTTGTACTGCCCTCAACCTCCATCCTTCCCTAAGGAACTTTGGGAGCTACTGGACTGGGATTCAGGGGGTGGTATCCAGCCTTGCCCCATTCCTCTTTATAGATGTCCTAACCACCTGTGGCCTAGGCACTACATTCTTGTGGTGGAGGCCTTTTCTTAAACTCTGGGCTGATTCCAGGCCTAAATGATCAAGGGATGAGAGGAGGGGAAGGTAGAAAAAGGATATATCCGGAAGTCCTAGTCCTATCTAAGGAGACTATTTAATGTTGCAGCTGAAAGCTGAGCAGCTGGACAGCTCCAAACCCACAGCCAAAGTGCAGCAGCAGCAGCAGCAGCCGCGGAGGGGGCCGCACCCGCATCCCCAGCCACAAGCGGCCACCACTGCAGGTGAGACTTAAGCCCTAGCTGCTGCATGGGACACTCTGCCTGCACTCTAACCAGAATCAGCCCCAACGCTGTTGATTTATGACTGAGAGGCCAAGTTCTCCTGTCCTTGGGGGTACATTCGCTACCCACGGAGAAGGACTCACAGAAAAATGGATCGGAAAAGCAGAGCCCAGGGTCAGAGGGGATCACAAGCAGGCCAGACGCTCTCGAGGTAACTCGTGTACTGCAGAAATTAGCCTAGTGCAGGAGCCCTAAATACAAGTATTGTCTTCCCAGGGCATGTTCCTCCCCAATATCCTTCCTCCTTTCCTCACCTCCCCACTTTCTCCTCCCATTTTGGGAGTTTTTTCCATTGTTCTCCCTTATCTCCTCCTTTCCTCTCTTCCTCCTCCAGCTTTTTCTTCTTCTTCTCCTTCCCCCTCCTGTTCTTCCTTCTGTCCTCTTCCTCCTCCTCTTCTCCTGGCATCATATTCCATATCCTCATTCCATCTGGTCAGATTCAAAAACACAGAGTTTTGTGACTGTCCCCAATCTTCTAGGATTCTCCAGCTCCCAGAGAGGGAAAAGGGAAAGCTAAGACCACGTAGCCTGTTTGGGATATCCTGTGGTATTGAGGGTGTGGCCCTCCAGTAGGGGCCAGTGGATGATTTGGAATCACCCAGGGTTTTTAATTTCTTCCTCAGGTACAAAAGTGGGAGCAAAGCCTGGGGGAGTCCCACCAGCATCAGGAGCCCCCACGGGCCAGCCTGGGGCCGATGGAGAAAGTGTGTTCTCCAAAATCCTTCCCGGAGGGGCAGCAGAACAAGCAGGCAAACTGACTGAAGGTATAGCTGGACTCTCAAAGACATTGCCTAATAGTCTAATCCCAGCCTCCCAGGGCTTAGAGATAGATGACCCAAGACCCACCCTTCATTTCATTGAAGTCCATAGAGAAGAAGTTACTTACCCCAAGTGACACAGTTGGTCAGTAACACAGGATCATAAATAGAGAGCTAGAAGAAAACCTCAGAAATCATCTAATTCAACCCCATCATTTTACAGATGAGGAAACTGAGGCCCAGGTCCTTTGATAGTACATCCAGCTGCTTTTTACACCATACCATGTCACCTCTAACTTTCTCTCTCCCAGGCAGAGGTATGACTAGTCAGATACCAATGGGGCAGCTGTACCAGATGCCATTGACAGAAGAGATTATGAAAAGCTGCCTCCAGTCTCCCCCCAGTCACTCTGGTTCAGTTTTCCTAGAGTTGGCCCTGGGACTTAGGAGTGTTTCTATCACCACCAAAATCCACCTAGGGACTGACAGTGGCCTGGGATTCTTCAGCTGTATCACTAGACTCAGGATGTCAGGGCTCAGAAAAGATAGCTTAAATCTGCCGGAGCTGGAGTCTTGAATAGGTTCTCTCATCCTCCCACCTGACTCTGGCCTCACCAGTAAGAACAGCAGGAGATGAGGCCTTGCTGGTTAAGAAAGTAGAACTATGCTCCCCTTCTAGGTGCAACCCATGTCTTGGCTGGGAAGTTAGGGTAAGAGAGAGAGACAGAGACAGAGAGAGAGAGAGAGAACATGCCCAAGTGTGTGTAAAAGGCTGAACCTGTAAGAATAAGACAGGTAGGCAGGCATGTTAGATAAATGTTGGGTGGGTTATATGAGTCCACGTTGAGAAAGAGGTAGTGGGGAAAGAGCATCAGTGATGTCTGGAAGCGGAGTCCAGGCTGAGTGCTGTTCACAGAGAGGGAAGGTTGAGTTAGACAGGCAGGAAGGCCAGGGATTCTCCTTTCTGAGAGGCAGCTTTCCATGACTGTTCAGTGGCCCCAGAAACTCCCCCAGGAAGTCAGATTCACATCCCAAACCTCCTTTTTTCTTTGTATTTTACAGCTGTGTCTGCTTTTGGAAAGAAATTTTCTTCATTCTGGTGATCCTGTGCTGTAGGGTGAGTGGATACCACTTGAGAGTCACTGGAATCATCCTCAAAATAAAAAAAAAGAGTCTGATCTGAGGATCTCCCACCCTCCTCTTTCCACCAGGTTTTTACCCAAGCTAGATCTCAATGATCTGGGGAGATCTGAGTTCCTGGGCCAGCACAGCCCTTTACTGCTTTTGGTTCCTATCTAGCCACCCTCTCTTGTCCAGTAGGACATGTCTGTCTGTCAATCTGAGCAGCAGAAAGGGACCCCATTCTCCTGTCTAGAGGAGAGGGGAAGAGGCTAGAGGGAGGCTTTCAGGTCCCTGCACTAGCCCCAAACAGGCATGTCTTACATATCAGACTATCTCAAGCCTCTATGGTGGGAGCTAATGTCTATATATGAGAAATCTAGCCAACAGGGGTCATGGCCTTCCCAGCTGAGCTGGGCTTTCCAGGCCCCCAGCTCTAGCCCTAAGAAAAAGAGTCTAAGCAAAAAAGAAAGATCTCCTTTCTGAATGTTTGTGAGACCAGTTGTAAGCCGTAAATTGTTAAAACAGGCAGACATCTATCCCCTTCCCTCAGATTCTATAGCCAACACGGTACCTAGAAGCTGTAATGATTCTAATTGCTTTTTCTCTCCTCCTTTCTCTTCCCCTTCTCTGCCTCTGATCTCCCTGTCTCTCCTCTTTTGTCTTTCCCTGACCTGTCCATGTTCTCTCCCTCCCCAATGGGTAATCTCCAACCTGGTTCCTCCTATGATTCTGGGCTCCTACTCTTCAACTCTCCTATAGATGTTTTGGAAGATGAATGGAGATAAAGTCATTCCTGTGGAAAAACCTATGAAGAAACTAATGGATTTCACCACAGCCTAGGACTCTGCGTATAACAGTAAGTGTACTGCCTGTGGTGTTGGGGCATGGGGTATCACAGTGGCCCAGATTTACTAAAAGCTGGAAAGGATCTAAGACATCGTCTAGTCCAGCCCTTTGGACTGGAGTCTCTTGGAGGGACTCAGAGGCTTGCCTAAAGCTACATGTAGTAAGTGACTTAGCCATGTTCAAACCAAATTCCTTTACCTGCAGATCCAGCAGTTTTTTTCCGTTCTTTCACTGAATAAGGTCCATGGATTGAACTGGGTTGTTTTTGTTTGTTTGTTTTTTTAATTAGCACTGTTTTTCTCCCTGAGCATGTTCTCATTCCCATGAGTTTCTGCAGTCATAGAATTCCTTCATTATTAAACATTTTTTAAGCACCTTCTGGGAGCAAGGCCCTGAATTCTACACTCAGGACATAAAGGTAGACAATGGCACAGATCCTGCCCTCAAGACGTTTGCCTATGAACAGAAAAGAAGGCCACAGACAGAAGTAACAACAGTTCATGGGGCTTCCAACACACTTTCCTCGCTACAAACCTGTGTCATAGAAAGTGCAGGTATTTTTTTATCCCCATTTTACAGATGAGGAAACTGAGCATCAGAGAGCAAAATGACTTGCATGGATAGTGTTGGAGCCAGGTCTTATGATATTATATTCCGTTCTTTTTTCATTATACCACGCTGGTTCTGATGAGCCAGGAATATGAAGACATTGAACTATGTTATCAACAAGTATGGACCTACTATGTGCCAAGCGCTCTCAATAAGCTTATGACCTGATAGGAGGAAAGTAAATAGCCAGGGTGGGAAGACAAATGATGTAGAAGCAGAAGGGGAAGTCCAGAAGGTGTGCTGTGAGGCATCTGAGAAGAGAGAGGTTGCCTTTATCAGGGGAGTAGGGAAGAGGGGTCAGGAGGAGGTAGCAGCTGAGGTGGGCCTTCAGATTAGAGAAGGGCTTCTACAGCTGGAGATGAATGGAAGGACCATTCTAGACTTGGGGGGTCAGTGTGAAGAGGCATGGGGATGGAAGAAGGCCAGGCAAGAGAGGTGGACAGAAAGCCATCTACCTTGGTCCAACCTGACCTGACAAGGACAAAGGAGAGTTGAGATGGAGCCACCAAGCTGGCACTGCCCAGTGGGGATGAGTGAGGTGGGCTTTTGGGAGCAACAAGTGCCTTGTACACAGTAGGTACTTAATAAATGTTCTTTGAATCAAATAGAATTTAAAAAAACCTGATACTCAAGTGATGAGTTCCTATGGAAGCAGAGTGTTTCTGAGAGAAGCTGAGAGAAGCCTTTAAGTTTCTACTCATGTCTGGGAGCCCCACTGCTCGGGCCTGAGGCCTGTTCCATTTGGGGGCCTGTGGACTAAGAGGCTAGGGAACACACACCCAGAACTCAGTGGAAAAATGGCTCTCCCTGGAGAATTTCTCACCAACCCTAGGATGTCGAGTAGGCAGGGGGAGAAACGTTATTAGCAAGTTTGCTAAGTGACAGAAGCAGTGGCATAAGAGGAACCTGTTCTCGAGACTAAAGTCCCATGTCTCAGGGCTAAATAACATAGCTTCCCTCTTCCCTGATGAGGCTGAATGTGATGTCCCCCATCTAGTGGCCCTTCTTTTTTGCACAAAGGGTCTTATGCTTCTTCTTATGCCTATTTGCCCCTTCGTTCTTCTAGCCTGCTATCTTTCTCTCCATGTTCTCCTTCTCCCTGCCCTACACCTGAAGAAGTGTCCATAGAGAATTCACAGGACAGGGCAAAAATAATCCTGGGTTGTGAGGCCTTGGGTCATAAGAAGTCAGACATTGGAAAGAAAATTGTCTAAGTCAGTCAGTTATCCTGGATCTACCCCAGTCTGTAGGGTAGAGAGAGGGATGGGGGTTAACTTTTAGTTAACTGATTCATTCCCTCAAATGCCCTATTTTTTAGAATCATAGAATAGCAAAATTAGAAAGGATCTCAGGGGCCATCTTGCCCACCCTTCTCATTTAATACACAGATTGGTTATGACTCATACCCCAATGCTTTTTCCTTGAGACTGGACATATGGCTAGTCAGGGCTACAGCCAGGACCCAAGCCCACTGCTTTCTAATTGTTCCTTAGAGTGAGGAGTTGGCTTACTAACCTATTAGCGCCAACTTTCTCCCTGCTCCCTCTGAATCACTTATCATGCTGCTATACTACCTGGCTGGTTAGTCCCTGAGACCTGGAGCAGAGGAAGGAACATGGTCACTTGGAGGGCTTTTATGAGAAATGACCCCTCTCTGCTAGTCTTTGTAGATGCCCACTGGCTCACAAGCACAAGAAGATGCCTTTACAGCTGGGTCTTCTGCTTGTTTTCTATGATCTAGATTTGACAGGGAGAAGAAGTAAGATATGAGATCTTCCAGGGTAATGGGGGACCAATCGATGAAGGCCCACTTCCAGGAGTGTGCGAAAACTGGCGAGCCTGCCTCAGAACAGGGCTTTCTATTTTGTATGCCCAGAAATCCATGAGGGTCCTCTGCACATGTGCCCAGGACCGAACACTCATTGGCCAGTCCTCCATTATGCCAACATGAGCATGAGCAGGATCATATTGTTCCTAAGGTTCAGGCCTCACTTTACCCACAGTACCTGACTCATTACTGACCACCCCCCAGAGTAGGTGATGCGATAGTTATAGACAGCAGGCCAGATGGCCTCAGGGGATCATTTACATTCTAGCTGAACCTCTTCATTTGGCAGTTGGAGAAACTGAGGCCAATATCCTTTTTTCTTAATGAAGACACTGGGCAGTGTGAAGTTTCTCGAACTTGTAAATGAGAACTTGTTCCTTTATTAATTAGTCTTTTTTGTTCTCCTTGACTCCTTCTTCCTCCTTTTCTTTACTACTTCTCTTTTCTTCCCTTCCTTTTTCTCCCTTTCTTCTTCCCACTCCTCCTTTCCTTTCTTTCTTCTCCTTCCTTTCCTTTCTTCGTTACCAGTTCCTTTGTGCTGAGCTGAACTTGCATACGTTATCTTCCTCTTGCAGTGAAGGTTGGTGGAACTCTGCGGAGGGTGGGATCCCCAGCCTTTGTGGCAGAGCCTCCCATGTCAGGCAGCATTCCCTGCCCCATGTGATCAGCTCAGTCATTTCTCCAGCACAGAGTCCATGGGGGTGTGCACCTGAGTCCACGGAGAAGAGAGTAGCCATTGGAGCCTGACACCTGGCAGCTGGCATGGACCACTCACCCTTGAAACACAGTGAAGCCTTGGCATGGCCCAGAAGGAAGCGTAGTGTCCCTCAAGGCTACAATGCTTTGTTAAACACGCACTATGGGGCACTGGCCTCTGGCTTCAGCACAGTGATGAAAGTTCCACCCCCTTTCTGGGCCACAGAGGGTCTTGTTAGGACATGGGTCATACCATTTCACTGGGGTAGAGGAGCAGAAGGAGGGTAGTGGCATCCAAAGGCCTTCATTACTCAGATCTCCCAAAGGAGATCACTCCTCCCATTCTGGCTGATGACACCTTTCCAATTCATCTCTGGTACATGGGGCTATAATTAAACCCACAGGATGAATGTCAGCAGACACTGGAGTGGGAAGGGAGTAATGCTGAGGATGGTCCTTGAAGATAGGTATATATTTCCAGATAATCCTCACCTTAAACCAGGACCTGTCCATAGAAAGATGCAACTTTGGCCAGAGAGCTATGATGGTGAGTTTACCAAGCAACCTTGAGTCTGAGAAGAGGATCCAGAGAATGGATTTGCAAAGAAAGGAAAGAATTTAATGAAGTTTCCAATGATGGAGTTTGTAGGTTCACAGCATTTAGAGCTGGAAGGAATCTGAGAGATCATCTTGATCTGAGAGATCCCCTTTACAGAGGGAAAATTCAGGCCCAAGTTCAGGACTTGCCCAAGGTCACCCAGGCAGTCAGTAGCAGTGCTGAGACTTGAACCCAGTTACCCTGACTCCAAATCCAGTACCCTCTCCACTCCACCACAGGAATGTCTGGCACCCAAAATTGGCAGGCCTGCCTGGAGCTCCGGAAATGCCTGATCAGCCACAGAATTAGCCGAGTTTAAAATAAAAGAGCAGTCATGTTTCACATGTTGAATTTGTTGTTGTATGTTATTTTAGGCTGAACACCTCAAGGGAAATGTGATGGAGAAAGAGAGTAACAAATGAAGCATAGACTAGCAATAGAGTAGAGTGCAGACAGATCGAGAGAACAAGCAATGAAGCCCATAGGCTGGATGCCCCCTTGCATGCCAAGCCTTGGCACAGTAGCACCCATCCCCTCTCCATTCTGGTTTGGACCTGTCCATCTCTCTCAGAGAGCCACTATGGTGGGGCTAGAGTGGGGGTGGGGGTTGACTCAATTCCCCAGGGAAAATGTCCCCAGTGCAAAAAGCCAAAGCCTCCCACCACCACTGCCACCCGATAAGTGGTTAAACATCTTATCAGAATACTCCTGCATACATATGGTTCTGTGGTCAGTGCTACATGTCAGGTAGCCAGCCATATCAAAGGCATTTTTGCATCACCCCAGTCCCCAAAGTGGTTTGAGTCCATGGTATGTCAGTGGAGTCTAACAATTCTAGTAGGTTTTCTGACAATTAAAGGCAGCTGGAAAGAGCACTAGATTGTGGGCCTAGGGGGCTGAAAGGGAACAGAGAGGACAGCCTGGCCTGAGACAGAATCTGCCTTACTGGCCTTTGCACCTTCCAGAATTCCTAGGCTCCATTTGGGCTCAAGACTGTGTCTGTGGGCTGTTTGACATGTAGCTCTGACCAGAGAACTCTATTAATGCAGGGGTGTGCTGGTAAATGTTTAATAACTCGTTCTCTAAATTTTTTTTTGTGCTTTTTGGAGGGGGGAAGGCAGGGCAATTGGGGTTAAGTGACTTGCCCAAGGTCACATGGCTAGTAAGTGTTAAGTGTCTGAGGCCAAATTTGAATTCGGGTCCTCCTGACTCTGGGGCCAGTGCTCTATTCACTGCACCACCTAGTTGCTCCTCTCTGAATTTTTATTTTAAAATGTGCCCATTGCACACTTTTAAATTTAATTTGGATTTTGTCCATCACTTTCTTGTCTAGACAATCAACAAAACAATTAATTGAACCCTGATTTGTAACATTTGCTGATTTCCAAGGTGTAAATGCTCGCACTGAAAATTTACCCATTTTCTCTTTATAGCACAGCCATGGGTGTATGGCACCAGTCTAAAAAGCACTGGGTATTTTTCAGAGTGCAGTTTGGCCAGCACAGAATCCACCTCTGCCCCAGCTTCCTAGGAAGGGTGACAGGGTGGCCACACTTCTAGGTTCCTACCTCCTCTGTTGAGATCAAGGACGTTTTGCCATGTCCAAGGAATAAAGAGGCTCTTATTGTCTTGACCTTTCTTTCCTCTCTCCCCATTGTGGATTGCCAGTTTGTGACACAGAGGATGGAAGCAGTGGTGGCAGTGCTAGAGAGAGGTTGGAGGGTGGATGGCCTGGCGGGGGGGGGGGGGGGAGAGGAAGGATGAGACACACACACCCTTTAATGTGTTTGGAAGTGAGGAGGCTGACTTTGAACATCTGGCTGGATTAGATTGGAAACACTGCCTTTCTGCTCTCCAGCATCTCCAACCACAGCCAGTCAGTGAGGCAAGAGCAATGGAGCCCAGATTGGCTCATTTCTCCAACCCTGCTATTACCTGGAGACTACCAGGGCCCAAGAGAAGTTCAGTAGCCTCCAGCAGCAAATTCTGTCAACTCTAAGCACTGAATTTTCTGAACCAGGAGAGAAATCTCATTATATCTGTGATGGGCAGATGGGATAGACCAAAGGAGGTCCAGTCCTACTCAGAAGAAGCAGGACATAATAAATGACCTCTTTGGGTGCCTTCCTTCTCAGACACTGTGCAAAGGGATGCTTGTTGCCAGGGAAGGTTTGTAGGGAATTTCATAGAAGGGTTGCTAGCCTACAAGGGCTTGCACTTGGTTCCTCCGCAATTTCTGTTCTTTCTAGAAGTGACTAATACTTCTCTTCTTTCCATTTCTCTTGTGAACTTGGGGATCTTAAGGCAAAGCCATTTTTGGAGACAGCAGAGTAGTGCATGAGGGGAACTGGTATAAAAGGGAGGAAAGAATGGGCATGAATGAAAAGTAACCATTCACTGTTCTTGCCAAAATAACCAACTTTCCTTCCTCCCTCCCTCCCTTCCTCTCTCCTTCCTTTCTTTCTTCCTTCCTTCCCTCCTTCCCACCTTCCTTCCTTCCTTCCTTGATTCCTTCCTTCCTCTTTTTCTCTTCCAAGCATCTGAACTCATGGCAAACCCTAGGCTCAGTGACACAAACAGGACAGTGGATGCTTTTCCAGCTGGAGTCACCAGAGTGAGGCATCTGCCCGGAAGCCCCCCAAGGAGTGTCTCCCTCAGAACTGCTCTCCAAAGACAGTGTCTGTAGTGACTCATCCTCCTCTCTGGTGAGCAGTGGCTAGAACGAGCCCCAGATATTCTTGGGGAGACTTTTCTTGAGGAAAACTTGCCAAAGGTCCTGCTTAGGACTGTCCAGAAGCTTGGGGTTCCCACTTTGCCCTTGGAGAAGACTCTTGAACCTCCAAAGGCAGTGCCCCTGCCCAGCGCTCCCCCTTGCCAAGTGGAGCCTGGAGCAGGGCCCAGGGGCCTTTCCTTCAGGGTTATACACAGAGTTCCAGCTCATGCCGACTGGGACTTCTTCACTCCGGGGCCTTCAAAGGTTTTTCCACAGCCTTGGAGATAGGCTTTGAGTTGAGGGCTGGGAGCCAAGGGCTCCATTTCCTTCACATTCCAGTTGGCTCCACAGATCCCTCTGCAGGCACCCTGTCCTTGGTGATGGAACGTGTGCAGCGAGGGGACTTGTGGGATTTAGAGAACTTAAAAAAAAAAAAACACTAGGACCTAACACTGTTTCATTATTGAAATACGAGGCCATAGGACTCTGCAAGGCAGCGTGCGCACTGGCTGACTTTTCCCCAGACAGACGGTGGCAGGCCCAGCGTGTCTGCCAGCCACCTCGAAGCCATCACCAAGCATTGTAAAACACCCAAGTGGCAATGCTTTCATAACAACCATCTCCTTATTTTTACCTATGCCTGAAGATTTCTTTTTATTTCAAAAGCAGCCTTAACCATTCCAATTTTATTTACTTGTATACCTCATAAGCATTTTTCTTTCATTTTTCTTTCCTCCTCCTTCCCCCATGTCCCCTTCGCACCCCACCCCTAAAACACTTTTTTTAACTCCTTCCGCCTTTACTCTGTACCTGGTTATCACGGGGTGTCCTCTGTAGAAGCAATAGAGGGCAGTAGGCCACAAGAACCCCATAAGGAGACGGGAGGACATCAGGAGAGGTCGCCTCTGCCATTCTCCTTCTCTTACTGTGCAATTCAAGTCCTTCTTAAGCCATTACCGGTGGGCGTGCTCAGAAATTTAAGAACAAAATCCAACGAAGCCCATGTGGTTTGAGTTGCCACTCTGAAGTTCCTAGAACCTCTGGCATGGGAAGCGAGAGGGAGCCGTGGTCAGCAGCTGGTGAGCCCAGGGTAGGGGTGTCCTGGTTGGCACCAGGATCACTGCGCTAAGCCAGCCACTCTCGCCTCAACAGTGTTCCAGACAACCAACCTGATGGTCCCATTCATTGGAGCTTCCCTTCAACCTGAGCAACAGCAACGAGTCTCATTTCTAACGTTCTATGCAATGAAATACAAAAAACAAAAAAAAAACAAAAAAAAATTAAAAAAACAGAACACACTACACCTGTTAATATTTAATAAACTAAATGTTACGTAATAAGAATTTAATTGCAAATGTGCTATGGAGAAATTGGATGGATATGTTTCTAGCTAACACCTGTGTGCGTGTGAAGTTTTCAATTTGTGGCATGTTCGACCCAATCGAAGGACGCGTTGTTGCCAAAGGGTGACCATGCTGCTGTGACTGTCTCCTGTCCTAGAGTAGAGCATGGCTTGCTACCTCTTTGCACGAATTCATCTACTTTAAAATGCTTGCCGTACTTTGCTCGGGGTTCTTTTTGCCTCAGTCCCTCGCCTATACTCAAATGCTTTTTGTCGACATATGCACTTGTTATTAAAGGACTGTCTGTGCTAATGGGAGAGGTGCCTCTAGTTCAGAGAGAGGTCCTGAGCCCTCCCACCCATGCTGACTTACTGATGACTTTTCCCCTTACTGTCTCCTTTCCACAGATCTCAAGCCCTGTTAACAAATCCCAACGTGGAAATAAGCCCACCCAGTCTTGAGCCCCCATAACCCAATATGCTCCTCTTCAGTAGATCATAGGAGTTAGAATGGGAAAAGGCCTTTGAGAAAATCTAATCCAGCTCCCCCCCCTCCCCTTCCCATTTTATAGATGAGTCAGCTGAGGGCCAGAGAAAGAAGAGGCAGTAACTTTTGACTAAGGTCACACAGGAAGTAAACAGTAAAGGTGGGATGTGAGTCTGAGTCATCTGACTCCATATTCAGTGCCCTTCTCATTACACCAGTCTTCCCAAAGAACCACTGCTATCACCACCTCCATACACAGACCATATACCCCAATGCCTGTAGCTGAGACAATACCACGAGCCTTGAAATGGAGAAGCAATTCAGAAGAGAGTTTGAGCAATCCCAGCTATCTACTGTAGAATTTCTATCCTTAAATGAGCTTATCCCATCTCTGTTGGCCCCAGTTGTGAGGATTCCCCAAGGACTGTGCTCAGGGCTTAGAAAACTGTCTGTTTGCGGTAAACTGGAGCCTTAAGCTTCTGTGAAACTCATAGCTCCATTGGCCCAGGGCTTTGTGGGGGGGCATGGAGATCCATTTTCCAAAACATGGATTTGATACCAATGGGCTATGGGTTAGGACTTGAAAGGTTGTTTTCTTGGTTGTCCTATTGTGGAAAGATCTGTTACACCTTGGTTTTATCAGTGCTGCTAAGTCCTGACTAAAGCAGGCCATTCCTTTGGGGGATGGAGCTGCTAAGGAGCTAAAGTAAGAACAAAATCTCAGATTGCTCCACTTCTCCCTGGAGGAAGGGCTAGGACTCAGGATTTGGAGGCTTCCTTTCTTAGCTTTGATCAAAGAGAGACTTTCCAGGAACCTCAGCCCATATCTAAAGCTTTAAAAAAAAAAAAACAACCCTAAACTTTCAAAGGCTGGAGAAAGAAATGGGCCCAGAATGAGTAGGGGGGTAAAAGGAGTAATCCTTGGCATTTATGAAGACCAGCACTGGAGCTGCTGACCTTTGGAAATGAAATAAAGCCAGACTGGCAAAGGATATCCAAACTCTGGGACCCTTGAGGGTTTCTGAATTGGCAAGGTGCCAAGATTTTCTTTCCCTAGACCACCATTTCTAAGGTAGCACTAACTTCCACCATGCCTTGGAAAGTTCTCAGGGGGCCCAAGCACATAGAAGGCATTGAACCCACAGCCTAGCCTTTTTCCAGAGCTATTCGGATTGTACCATACATTTCTTGGGAATTCCCATTTCCTACATTTTTTTCTTGGCAGCTCTTGGACTCAGGAGGGGAGACTTCTTTCTGTTATTTGTCTCCATCAGAGACTCCAGGCCTTGAAGCTTCCTTGCCTAGAGCCTCATTTTGGTCTGGTTTTCCCCAAGGATATATCCTGGTCCCTCTATCTGAGTCCAGAAGAGCCTCAGTAGGCTATCCCAAGAACCTCCAAAGGGTTAAGCGTCTTAGTGGTCATTTTAGTGGAGGGGACCTTCCTAACCCCCAAGTCTGCAGGGACAGATGACTAAGAGTACTTCTTAATGGGAATGAGTGAGACATGATTAGAGAGACTACGTGTGGAAAGACAGTGGGGAAAGGGGCCTGCTTTCACCAGGTCTTCATTCTCCCCAAGAGATAGACAAGAAGGACCTTGATGGCCTTAGCTCTAAGGGTAATTAGTAGTTGACTCATGTGAGCAGTTTCCAGTTGGTATTGACTAGTCAGCATTTGTATTAGGGATGGCCTGAACTTCCTTCTGCACTGCCATTGGGACTAGTATTCTTAATGGTGTCTGCCTTTTGTTTGATTCTTCTCATTGAAGTATGGAATGGAATAAGCATTTATTAAGTACCTACTGTGTGCCCAGGGACAGTGCTAAGCGCTTTACAATTCTTATCACATTTATAACAATACCTCTCACTGACATGGCCTCTTCAAAGGAGCTCAGCTCACCTTGCATGTATGATCTTTTCTAATTATCTACCAGATTTGTGTAAAGTAGAGAAGGGGAAATAGTACTCTCCCTGTTTTTCTGATGAGGAAACTGAGGCAGAGTTTCAATTACTTGACCAAGACCAAACTACAAGGTATGAGCAGAGGGTTCCTTTCTGTGATAAGCCCTTGCCCTCCATCTAACCCTTCTTTGTCTAGCCTGGACCGTGTGTGAAATCAATCTCTACCCCAAACCCATCTCTCCTCTGAGCTCCCAGATGGCACCTAAGAGGAGATCCTTGGCTGGAGAACTGTCTGGTACCTGATTTAGAACACTTTCTGTGGATATAAATAAGGGACATTCACCTGGAGGTCAAGATAACACTTATGGCAGTTCAGATGAAGGTGCTTGGCACTAAGTCCTGCTACGTCACCAGACCCAAGTGATATGAAAGTATAGCCTACTGCACGAAGCCAAGAGTACTAGGGATGTCACTGGAGTAGGAGGTGGGGAGAGGATAGAACAGGTAGGGTTCTGGATCTCTTCTGCTGCATGGTGGGGGGGGCAGGTGTTGGGTGCTTCCACACATACTTTATTTGTACTGAGGACTCTGTCCACCAATGGAAAGCTAGCACACTCTCCATACTTCACCTTTGACAGTTATGGAGGCTACCTCTATCCAGCAGCTTCCTCTTTGGAAAGCACATGTACTCACTATAGCCCTGTTATCAATAGTTCTTGACCCCTTTGACCCCTCCCCAACCCCAGAGACAATCACAGAACTTTAGATCTGGAAGGGATTCTAAAGATCCTCTAATCCAATTCCTTCATCTTGCAGATTGGGAGACAGGCTGAGAGGGCTGACATGAGTCACCCAGAACACGAAATCAGTGGTAGACCTGGAACCCAGAAATCTGGAAGCCCAGGGTCCCTGACCTCCAGTCAGAGAAGGGAGACAATGTGAGCTTCTCTGATCAGTTCCTGCCCTTGGATCTGATCATTTAATAACATTTAGAACCAAACAAAAGCTGAGGATTCGAGGATGTCCAGAGAAGATCTTCATCCCCTCAGGATCACTAGATACAGCCATGTTCTCTATGTTGTTGGCTCTCCAAAAGCAGTGGCCTCCCCTTCAGGTACCCTCAGAATGGCCAGTATTGCCCAGAGAGCCACTGGCATGACAAGTGCATACAGTCCGACATCCTCCCGGGCCCTGTTCCCCCATGGGTCATCTCTCTTGGGGTCACCATGACCTGCACTCCCCATTCCTGGCATGTAAATACATTGTACAGTGTGTAAATCTCATGTGGCAAGGAGAACAAAACTTAAACAGCAACTCGTGTTGGGGGGGTTCACTTCCCAACACCAGCACACCTTTTGTTTTGATGTACAAAAAGAGAAAGCCAATACTTTAATGGGTGTGTGTGTGTGTGTGTGTGTGTGTGTGTGTGTGTGTGTGTAAGAGAGTGAGGAGAGTGTGTTTGGGGGAGAGAGACTGCCTCATTTAGTCCTTGGGATTGAGGCCCACAACTCTTCTGCCTTCCCCTAACCTTTCCTTCTCTTCCCTCAAGTCTCCTCTCCTTTCCCAAGGCAGAAGAGTCAGTCATCTGTAGAGTTCTTATGGTTTTCCCAGCCCCTTCTACCTGGTGGCTTCCATGCCTTTCTTGGCTATTCCATTTTGGGGTGGGGGGTTTTTGTTGTTGATGGGGCAAGGGTGGGGGGAGGGGTTGTACAAAGTCAAACCAACAAGTTTACAGTTGTAAGTGCAATGACCTAAGTCCTCTATCTGAACATTGTCAATTGTGTGTCTGTCCTGCTGCGCCCTGTGAGAACTCTGTAGTATTTCAATGTACCACCTTCTGTATTGTGACTCAGTATGAGATATTGCCCCTACAAGGTATTTCTGTGATAACAGAATAAAAGGACTTGTTATAAAGCATGTGTTGACTCTTGCATTGTTCCTGTTTTACTGGAGGGTGGGGGCAAGAAATAATTTGCAGTAATAGTTAAAAGCAAACACAAGTGTCCACAAGAGATTTTCATTCTGCCGATCCATGGAGGCTTCTTTGGCTTAAACCGCCCATGGGACCTTTCATAATAGATGTCCCGTGGTCATCCAACATTCACCATTGCCAAAACAGAGCTCAGCACCTTCCCTACCCTGGCCCTCTCCCAAACTTGACCATTTCTCTTGAGGACACCACCATCCTTCCAGTAACCCAAGTTCCTCACATTGGTGTCATCCTTGGCTCCTTCCATTCCCTCACCCCACATAGTCAATCAAGTTGCCAAATCATCATTTATAACTCCCTTGTATCCATTCCCTTCTCTTCAATCACATGGCCTCTCACCTACTTCGGGTGCTCATCACCTCTCACTTGGACTATTACAACAGCCTCCTAAGTGACCTTCCTCCCCAAGTCTCTCCTCACTCCAGTCTGTCCTCCACACAGCTGCCAACATGATTTTCCTAGAGCTCAGGTGTGATCATGTTATTCTCCTACTCAGTAAACTCTAATGTCTCCCTGTTACCTATAGGATCAGATCAAAACTCTTCTGTTTGGCATTGAAACCGATTCACCACCTGGATTCACCCTATCTCTTTAGTTTTATTACTCATGACTCTCCTTCACATTCACTACCCTCCAGTCAAACTGTCCTTCTTACAGTCACTCACAATATGGCACATCATCTTCCAACTAACTCCATGCCTTTGAACTGGCTGTCTCTCATGTCTGAAATGCAACCCCTGTACAGTTAGCTGGTGCGGTTGGATAGTGCACTGGACTTGATGGAGTCAGGAAGTCCAGAGTTCAAATCCAGCCTCAGACACGTAACAGCTGTGTGAACTTAAGCAAGTTACTTAAACTTTCTGCCTCAGTTTCCTCAAATGTAAAATGGGTTTAGTAGCAACTGATGGGGGGAATAGCAATAGGTTATACAGGGACTCTGATCAAGATCAATGACCAGAAACCCTGCAATTCAGTCTGGAAGGAATTCAGTAGGCCCAAGCAAGCTTTGGAGTCAGGACTGTGAAAGTTTATTGTTATGCTTTACAGCGGGCAGGGGTTGTTAGGGAACCTGCAAACTTAAAGAAGTCATAGGTATAGTTTTTAAGGAGTCAGGACAGTAAATCAGGTGTCAATTATGCAAACTAGGTGAGTAAGGGTGGGATTAGGGAGGAACTAAGGAGTGGTCAGTGCTTAAAGGAACATGCACTTTTAATATCAACTGCGCAGGCATATTGCCCATAATTCACTGGGAAATAGCCTAAGGGGGGGGGGCTACCTGGAGGTGTGGTTTTTGGCTTGAACCTCGGCAGGGCTAACTGAGAAGTGTCTAGTCTAGTTATCAGTGTCATGTTTGACAAGATGGATATAGGGAACCAAGGCTAAGGGAGATTCAGTATGTGTATAATTGGCTAAGGAGTTAACCTATAGATAGTGCCTTGAAGGATTCATAGATGCAGCTGGCCATTATACTAGGGGGAGATAACATTTGCCTAAGTTAAAATGTTTATAGATGGTTTAGTGAAGGATTAATAGGTGTAGCTTATTATTGTTCCAAGCAGAGATAAACAGTTGAATTGTTGCTGGGCAGAGTTAATGCTCTGAGACTGGAGGTGGGGAAGTGTGATTTTACAGACTGGTTTTACAAATTGATTTTACAAACATAGATCCCAAGCACCCCATCACAACCACCTCCCAGTGTTGTTGTGAGGATCAAATGAGATATTATTTGTAAAATGCAGTGCCAGGCCCATAGTAGATGTTATCTAAATGTTAGCTATTATTATCATTAATTACTGTTATTACCTTTGACCCTTAGAATCCCTAGTTTCTTCAAGGCTCAGCTCAGAAGCCACCTTCTACTGAAGGCTCCTAATGAAGCATTTCCTGATCTCCCAAGTTACTAATGGCTTCCTCCCAATATTTTCTTGTCTCTATCATTGTAATGTAATGCCAAGGAAAGGCAACTTCCCAGGTTCAAAATACCAGCATAGGTGCTCTCTATTTTATTCAGTGACAAACCAAGAACAGAGAAGATCAAAACATGACATCATTCAAAATACAGCATTTACTAAGTGTGATTAAATAATCTCCAAGGACTACCCCACCCCAGGACTTTCCAATCATTCAATCAATTACAAAGTCCCTGTTCTAAATACTACTCCACCCCTAGGCTGTACCTTCATTTAGTCCACCACAAAACCCCTCTTCTCAAATGGAGATTATTTTCCAAACATAGGTAAAGTACCTTCATTTGTCAATCACAGAGCACAATAAGGTCAAAAGTTCCCCACCCCTAGGATCACAATTGAATCTACCCCAGAGTTACAGCAAGTTTAAGCACAGCACTTAATACCCAAATGGAGGTCTTTTCTTCATCTTGACAGGAGGCAAGTTCTCAGCAATCTTAGTTCCTGGGGAGACAAGGCTTAGCAAGGCCATAAGATACATTGCCAGTCCCTTCATGAATTTATCCTCTGTCTGTAGAACAGTCCTAGAACCCCTGAACACATTAGCAAAGCCCTCTCCCAGGATTTCTGTAAACATACAACAAGAAAATCCTTCTTCAGGGCTTCTGAACCAACAGAAAGGCTCCCAGACCCCTGCAACAACAGCACTGTCCTTCACCAGTGGACAGTATTCACTCTGTCTGCAGGACAGTCTCCAGACCCCTGCAACAACAGTACTGTCCCTCATCAGTGGACAGTATTCACTCTCTGTCTGCAGGACAGTCTCAGGGCTTCTTAACCAAATGCCAGGTTCCAGGACTTCTTCAACAGGACAATCTTTCACCAGTGGACAAATCTGGCAAAATAACATCAAAACAGACAGACAAAGTACCAGCAAAACAGCCATGTCTCCTCAGTCCTTGGCAGCTCAGGGGGGCATGTCTCAAAAGTCCAGGGCAATTCAAAGCGGCCACCAGCAATTCTCTTAGTCTCTCTCTCTCTCCACGAGGTGCTGCTTCCAAAAAGATCTTCCACCTCTCTCTAGTGTCTCTCCAAATCTACATCACCAGCTCCTCCCAGTTCAGGACTTTCTTTTCACATCAACAAGCCCATCCCACAGGTGGGATTAACAAACTCTGGGTTTTAACACAATCAATTTGAAAACCAAGCCAATACAGGGGAATCTTTAATTGCCATTACTATCACAATCATGTATCTATTTTGCATATTCCTATCTATATGTATGTTTGTGTCCACCCACTAGATTGTAAACTCCTCAAGGACTGTTTCACTCTTACCTTTATATTCCCAGCACCTACTATAGTGCACAGCAGGGCTTAATAATATTTATTGCTTGGTTTATTTATTGGCTCCCAATCAGGCACTGGAAAGCTCTGGGTCACTGAGACACCTTTGGATACTGGCCTAATGGGTTCAGTAATTTGCCTTGGTAAAATTACGATGGCTCCTCTAGAAGTACCAGCAGGTATATCTATATCTGCCCAAAATGTAGCTCCATGAATTCCCCCTCTACCTGATCTATGATTAATGAATTGATTAATCCATTAATCCCCCTGGAAGGGAGGGAAAGGGGTAACAATAGAAGGGTTCTGTCCTTGGCCCTATTCAATATTTTTCTCAGCTACTTAGATAATGGCATATCTAGCATTCTTATGAAAGCATGGAAGAAATGAAACTGAGTAGGCAGGCTAACTCTATATATTGGACAATAATTTCAAAATCTATAACCTGCTTCTGAAATTTTTTTTTCTCTAAGTCATTTTTAATTTTTTGCTTTTTGGAGGACAATTGGGTTTAAGTGACTTGCCCAAAGTCACATGGCTAGTAATTGTGTCAAGTGTCTGAGGCCAGATTTGAACTCAGGTCCTCCTGACTCCAGGGCCGTTGCTCTATTCACTATGCCACCTAGCCGCCCCCTGCTTCTGAATTTAAGAGAGGGAAATACAGCTTATAGTCCCAGGGAACTTGTCTGTTTCAAGTTATTAAAAGGAGGTCTCGTGCCAGTCTGAGATTCTTTATAATCCCTAACACATCAGAGCAAGGATAAGTTTTCCTAGTGCCTTGGCCATAGAAGGTATTTAACAAATGTCCTTGAATTCATTGACCTGAATCACTGAATTGTCTGTAGACTGACCTGAATGGCTTCTGAATATTGGGGCATATGCTATTTTATGCTCAGGAGTAAACAAAAGGAGCTGGTCTCCTTTACACATGCACCAGCTCAGGGTAAATGCCCATCAGTAGTAAAGGACTGGGGGAACTCTTTTGGTGCTCAGTGGTTATACCTATCCATTCATCATTAGTCATCCTAGCTGTGTTTCCTTCTCCTCCCCCTGGGAGAAGGGGTATAGACTACCTTAGTAAATGAAAAAATCTCAGTAACTTGGGGCAGTGGGCAAATTCAAAAGAGACAGAAAATTTTGTAGGAATTAATGTAAAGTTCTATATTTGGGTTCAAAAAATTGACTATGCAAGTACAGAATGGAGGAGAAATGTCTAGTCTGTTACACATGAAAAGACCCTAGAGTTTTTTAAGGACTCTAAGGACCATATGAATCAATAGCCAGAAAAAGAGTTAATGCAGTTTTATATATTTCATAGATTATAGGGCCATTAATCTGGAATGGAAGGGATTTTGGAGACCAAACCCCTCAATTACAGATGCTGAAACCAAGGCCCCAGGGAGGTTCACTTACTTGCCCAAGGTCATACAAGTGCAATATCAGATGCTGGGAATACAAAGAAAGGAAAAACCAGTTCCTTCCCTTAAAGAGCTCACTTTCTGGTGGGTTGAGCCAACATGTCAATAATTGGGTACATACAGAATCTATTGTCCAAGGGTTTCATGTCAGGGTTGGACTAGATGACCTCAGAGGTCCCTTTGAACTCTATTTCTTTACTGAAGACCAAGTACATTAGAGAAATGGTTGATTGCTACCATTTATTGAAATATGAACCCTCTGGCAGATTCCACCCCACTCCCACCCCTCAGCTATCTTATATCATGTAGTCGTGCTGTGATTCATTCAAGTATCTACTCCTATCCCCAGGCCTATAGCTCCCCAAATACATTTTACAAGGTCAATGTCCAGGGAGTAGAATAGCCTTAGGAAATTCGGGAGCTCTCTTTAAGTAGGAAAAAATAGTCACTGCTGAGAGCTCACCAAGCAGAAAGCTGGGCACTGTAGGCAGGTGTAGCAGCAAGCACCCCAAGTGTCCCCAGGGTGGGCTGCCAACACACGTTCTTAGATCTGCTTTGATAAAGGAAAGCAACTCAAAATGGGTTAACAAGCTTACTTTAATCAGTCAAACATATATCATTTACCTAGTTCAGGGGGAAAAGGTCAGCACCCCGAACTTCAAAGTATACAGACAGAATTATCAAGACAAAAACAGATCAAGCAGACAGATTTCCAAACTGTCCAACCATTATATCCATACCAAACAACATCTGGGTTTCAAAGCCGGGGGGCTCTGGACAACGGCTTTCCAGAGTTTCATCTGATCAAATCACAGAACACTTCTCAAAGTGAGCCCCAAAACAAAGCTACACATCAGGGCTTACATAGCCTTCTCCTGGCTCAGAGAATGTAACAACCTTCTGGACCCACTGGCCAATCAAGAAGTATCTACTGAAAAACAAGCCTCCCACCCCAGGCTCCAGGTGCACTTTAGCCTAGGGGCAGGGAAGATCTTTAAATTTGCATTTCCATTACAGCAGGTCAGATAACTTCCCAGTTAGGGTGTTTTGTTTTTGTTGTCTTTTTTTTTAATTATCATGAACTTGACAAATATAAACAAACATGATTGTTTCTCTATTAACAAACAAAAACAGAAAAAGATAACTGAATAAGAAACCACATATGTCCAGTATTAACAGCTTTTTTTGTACATATCAAAAATCTAGCATGATATTGGGTACCTGTTAGTATTATAGATCTAACACTTCCCTGCTTATCTGTGTCCCCTTCTGAATTTTCTTATGCTCTCTTCTGTTTAGTTTCTTAATGATTCATTGACCATCTTTTCTTTATTTTCTTCCTTTTAGTATCATTATCCTACCCCTCCACACACATACCCCCAATTCTCCTGCCACCATTAAAGCCCCTTCCCCTGTAACAGATAAGTGCAATTACACACACATTGGCCATGTCTGAAAATACATATTCCATTCTTCACTACTAGTCTTTCACTTCTCTGCCAAGAGGTGGAAAATTTGCTTTATCTTCTGAAGCTGGGGTTAACCATTCTCAAGTCTTCTAAAGCTGTTTTCCTTTGTAATGATGTAGCATTATAGTAATTGTTCTCCTGGCTCTGTTTACTTTACTCTTCTGTTAATACAGTCCTCACAGATTTCCCTGAATCTACTCTTTTTATAATTTCTAACGGTACAATAATATCCCTTCAACTCATATGCAATAATTTGCTCACCCATTTCCCCAAATGATGGGTGTCCACTTTGCTTCCAATTCTTTGCTACAAGAAAAAAATGCTGCTATAAATATTTTTAAACATATGGTCAAGTTGATTTTTAAAACCAATTTGACAGGGGAGGCTAGGTGGTGCAATGGTTAGAGCACTGACCCTGAAGTCAGGAGAATGAGTTTGAATTCAGCCTTGGATACTTACTTGCTATGTCACCCTGGGCAAGACACAACCCCACTGCCTCCCAAAAAAAACAATTTAACATTGGTCGATAACATCAGCTTTCCCAAGTATACCCTTACCTTTAAGGAAAAAGCAAGAAGGGGAAGCTAGGTGGCGCAGTGAATAGAGCACCAGCCCTGGAGTCAGGAGGACCTCAGTTCAAATCCGGCCTCAGACACTTAACACAAAAACTAGCTGTGTGACCTTGGGCAAGTCACTTAACCCCAATTGCCCTCCAAAAAAAAAAGGCAAAAAGCAAGAAGCCATTCACACCAGGTTCTAAAACTGGTGAGAACAGACATGCAGCACCCTTCCAACAGGCCACAGTCCAGCCTCCAAACCTGGTAACTGTAATGGGAATGTAAATTTGAAGATCTTCCCTGCCCCTAGGCTAAAGTGCACCTGGAGCCTGGGGTGGGAGGCTTGTTTTTCAGTAGATACTTCTTGATTGGCCAGTGGGTCCAGAAGGTTGTTACATTCTCTGAGCCAGGAGAAGGCTATGTAAGCCCTGATGTGTAGCTTTGTTTTGGGGCTCACTTTGAGAAGTGTTCTGTGATTTGATCAGATGAAACTCTGGAAAGCCGTTGTCCAGAGCGCCCCCCGGCTTTGAAACCCAGATGTTGTTTGGTATGGATGTAATGGTTGGACAGTTTGGAAACTGTCTATTTGATCTGTTTCTCTCTTGATAATTCTGTCTGTATACTTTGAAGTTCGGGGTGCTGACCTTTTTCCCCTGAACTAGGTGAATGATACATATCTGACTGATTAAAGTAAGCTTGTTAACCCATTTTGAGTTGCTTTCCTTTAACAAAGCAGATCCAAGAACTGTGTGTTGGCAGCAAACCCTGAGGACGCTTGGGGTGCTTGCTGCCACAGTATCATAGATGCAAACCTCCCCATTGCTTTTGTTCCTAGGTTCCCACTCACAGGTGCACCTTCAACCTGTCCATAGCACCCCACCCTCAAAGATTTAATAATTATATTATTTCTGCCTCACTTTAAGATATACAAAATGCTTCACTCACAACAATTCTAGGAGGGCAAGTATTATTATCCTCATTTTTTTTGCAGATGAAGAAACTAAGTCTCACAGAGATTAAAGTTAACTAGTTCATGGTGATACTTTGTACTTTTAAAAAAATAGAGCTGATGGGAATGAGCCTTGGAGTTAGCATCTGAAGCTCTGGATTTCACTAGACCATCTCTAAGATGCCTTCCAGCAGGACATAAGAGTTGTTTTCATACCTGTAAAATCAATTAGTGAGCAGTGAGTATATGCCAGGGTGCTGTGTTAAGGGCTGGGGTTATAGATCAAGAGATAAATAAACCTTGCCTTTAAGGAGCTCACGTTTTAGTGGGGAAGATAACATGTCAATGACGAGGTACATACAGGACATGTAGAGTAGATGGAAGCTGGGGGTGGGGGAAAGGCAGGGACCAGCAGAAGCCTCCTGCAGAAAGTTGTATTTGAATGAAGTCTCAAAGGAAGCCAGGAATTCTAGGAATGAGAGATGAGGAGTCAGAGCATTCTAGGCCAGGGAGACAGTTGGTGCAAAGGAAGGAGGCAGAGTGTGCCATTCCAGAAACAGCAAATGGGCCAGTATGACTGAATTGTAGACCTCATGGAAGTAAGTCAAGACTGGAAAACTAGGAGGAGGCAAGGTTATGAAGAGCTTCAGGTGCCAAACAAAAGACATCTGATCCTAAGGTTAATAAGGAGCCACTGAAATTTATTTAATAAGGAAGTGACACAGATATGACTCCATTTTGGGAAATCACTTTGGCAGCTAACTGGAGGGTGGATTGGTCTGCGGAAAGACTTGAGGAAGGGAAACCAGTTAAAAGGCTATTTCAATAATCCAGAAAAGAGGTGATAAGGGTCAGAAGTAGGGTAGTAGCTGTATGAATGAAGAGAAGAGGACATATACAAGTATGTTGTAAAGGCAAAAATCACAAGATTTGCCAACTGAATGGATAGGTGAGATGGGTGCACACAAGGAGTCAGGGTTGACACCAGGGTTTCAAAGGTAGGTGACTAGGAAGAAGGTGATACCTTTGACAATAACAGGGAAGTTCAAAAGAAGGGAGGATTTAGGGGCAATTATAATGAGTTCTGTTTGGGAAGTGTTGAGTTTGAGATGTGTATTGGACATCCAATCTGAAATATCCAATAGACAGTTGGTGATGTGGGTTTGGAGCTCAGGAGATAAATGAGGGCTGGATATATAGATCCAGGGATCATCTGCATAAAGATGATAATTGAATTCCTGGGAGCTAAAGAGATAATACAAAGAGAAAGAAGGAGAAGAGGGTCTATAACAGCATTTAGCACAGTGCCCCAGTGCTTGGCAAAATGCCTCATTTTAGGTCTCGAGAACTCTTTATATTCCCTGATTAGAAATCTCAAAGAGCTTTTGTTTATGTGGGATATATCTATCAATATTTACCATATTAGGAATTAAAGCTGATCATTTAAAAAGTATTTCCTTATCAATTTGTTTAAAATAACAATAATGAACCCATTACATGTTAACATAAATGACATTTTTATGAAAAATGACCATAATTTCCAAAACATGTTACAAATTCAATGAAAAGGGTGGCATTATTTTACATTTTTGTAAATCTCTTTAATATCTAACTTAATAAAAGACAAATAGATCATCAAATCTGATTCTGCATTCCATCTGTTATGATATATTGTTTTGGTTGAAGTATATGAAAAAAATCCATCTTCACATAGATATGGAGTTGGGTAAGAGAGGAGTATTTTAATAGCCTTTCTACATAATTGTGGATATCTCTCTGATACTACACCAAAACTCAACAAGTGCTAGTTTCTTAAAGATTAGTTGCAATGGAAACTACATCAGTGAACTTTTCATACATTAAAACCCAATGACCTATCTTGTATTTTAAATGGATCTTTTACCTACATGTGATTTTATAACATGGAAATTTGGAAATTATTGATCCATTAAATCATGCAGAGCTTCTAAACATTGACACATTTCATTATATAACATTAAAAAAATCAAATTTGTAAATATTACCACCCACCTCAGCTGAAAAACCTCTAAGTACTGAGAAGCTGGAAGCTCATGGTGGCCAATAGAAGTTTTCCAAAATTCTAATATTCACTTAAAAGCTTGAATTTTATCACTGTCAGTTGTTTTCCTTGATATAACAGGATCACTTCATTCATTTTAGAGAAAACGTCTGCCAGATACCCAAGTCTAAATAATTCATTTGTCTGACATTCTCTCAAATAAAAATGGTACTCCTTAAAAAAAAAAAAAGTGGCTAGTTCAGCTCATGACTCAGTTGTACAAGTGTTTTTCTTCAAGACAATCATCTTACTGTGGCATGCAGAAGTGATTTATGCATTGTACTTATTTTATCACATAGATGTGTATTCAAGGGCAGAAATTTAATAAAAATGATTCATTTTTAGTGCTTCATTAAGGACATTCTTCAGTGAAACTGGCTTGTATCTTCTTTTAACTGCACGGTGCTGGGGGGTGCCTTAATTCAAGCCAGTAGCATACTAGTAACATTGGATTTGCACGATCAGTACAAATGTCAACAGAGTTATCCTTTGCTGAACAATGAGGTTTGAGAAAGTTAGCCAAGACTTTGAATATTTCAGCACCGCTTGTGTTTGTGGCCAGGTGTTCAGATAAAAGACTCTCTTCTTCAGCGACTAGTTGGTGCTGATAATCAATAAATGGAAGCGAAAGAGCCAATCCAGTCATGTCTGTAGATTCGTCCACTTGGAAAGCAGAAGTGCAATTCTGCAGAAGAAGGAATAACTCAGTCTTTTTTTTTTTTTAAGCAATCGGGGTTAAGTAACTTGCTCAAGGTTACACGGCCAGTTATTTCTGGATGTGGTGCCGAGTGTCTGAGCCCAGGATTCGATCTCCAGGTCGTCCCAACACTGGAGCCGGTACTCTTACTCGCTGAGCCACCTGACCGCCCCTGGAATAACTCAGTCTTAATGTTTGCTGCTAAATTGTTCATTAACACAGGTCATCTGGAAAACTCACTGTATGCTTGTTGAGAGAATGACTGTGAAAAAGGTAAATAACATCTTACTATTATTATAAAAATAGTTTCAACCTCACCAACTCCCTGACAGGGTCTCAGGGATCCTCTGGAATCTATGGTCCACAATTTGAGAAGGACCACCCTAGGCCACTCTCTAAGATGGTCTGGACCAGCAATGATTGAGGGAGTTTCGATATATAGAGAGTTCTCTATAACAATTAAATAATAGGTTTAGTCCCTATCCCAATTATTAAAAAATTATTTCCTCCCAACAACTTTCTGAAGTACACAAGTATCATTATTCCCCTTTAAAAAGATGACTAAACTGAGGCTTATAAGAGCTAAACATCTCCATGGTCCCAGAGCTATTGGGGCAGAGCTAGGTCTTCCTGAGTAAGTCCAAGTATTCTTTCACAGGAGACCCTGGGTTCAATGTGGTCTAGTGTCCAAAGACCTAACTATTTGAATGCAAAGAGATTACTGCCAGGTTTGGCTATAGAGGGACATGATTCAGTGGAAAGTGTGTAGAACTGGGAACTTGGAGTCACAAAGCACAGTGCCTGGTACACAAGTGTTTAGTAAATGTTTGTTCACTTGACAGTACCTGAGTTCCACTCCCCACTCTACAGCTTATGGCTTAGGTGTACTTGGGGAATGAATGAATGAATGAAGCACCTACTATGTGGTAGGCATTGTGATAAGCACTGGGGATGCAAAGACAGTCTCTGAATTGTAATAGGAGACAACACAAGAGTTGGAAGGGAGGAAGAGGAGTTAGAAATGCAGCAAGGCTTGGAGATACCCTGAATTGATCTGATCAGATCAATCAGAGCCCAGGGCCCCACTGGATATCACTCATTACCTCTTGCCCTCAGTTTAAATGAAGGTGTTGAATTTGACCTGTAAGACGTTTTCTAGGCATAGATCTATGGCCTTAGGACCAAAGGACAGATAATTTTATTATTATTATTATTAATATTATTTTTGGCAATAGCAACTCATTAAGAGCCATCTGCTGAGGAAAACAGAAAACGACTCCAAATTCACTGGAGAGAGTTACCACACCAGTCAAATCCCTAAAACATCACTAAAAACAGTGCACTAAGGCATTTGCCTGATTCCTTTTCTGTAAAATGAGGGGATCCAACAAAGTGACTTATAGAGTCCATTCCAATTTTAAGATCTTATGATCCTAGGAAAGGACCGCCCCCAGCCTGGTGAAGGGAGCTCACCCTAAGATAAAATCATGGCATGGATCTTCCAAGTATGGAAGGAGTTTGCAAACTTGCTCTAAGATGGTTATTTCCCAATATAATATTATGAAAATAAGTAGATTAATTCCTTATCTCCACCTCCTACTATCCCTGGCTTCCTTCTAATCCCAGCCAAAGTCCCACCTTTTGCAAACATCCCTTCCTGGTTCTATTCAATGACTGTGCCTTCCCTTTGAGACTATGCCCCGTTTCATCCCGTCTATATCTTATTTGTACATGGCTGCTGGCACGCCGATTCTTCTTTTAGACTGAGTTTTATGAGCGCTGGGATTGTTTTTGTTTTTATCGGCATCTCCGGTGCTTAAAGCACAGTGCATTGGCACATAGGTGCTTAAGCAAATGCTGGTTAAACAGAATCTTCTAAGACCTGGGGACTTCTGAGAAGACGTGTGTAAAAGATTTCTTCTGCCGGAGGATGCTGGATCGTCGCACATGTTGTTTGTCCTTCCTTCTGGAAGAGGACCATGACATCAGGGAGGTGATGTCTTGACTTGGAAGTGAACTGAATTTAAGTGAGAGAAGGCTATGCACTCAACCACCTCACTCTCGCCTCCGGAGCCACCTGGGTCCAGTGGCTAGATACTGATCACAACGACTGGATTTTTACACTTGGACAGGCAGCGCCTGACTCCTCCCAGACATTCCGGGCCGGACAAACCGAAGGGGCGGGCCTGGATAAAATGACAAGCACGCACTGGAGGAAAGATGCAGTCCTCGCCCACAGCCACCAACCAGAAGAGCCGTGGCCCTGACGCCCCGCCCCTCACGGGAGGAGGGGGCGTGTCCTTTGGTGGAGCGGGACCTTGGCGCAAGGAAACTGGCGGAGATTGGCGAGAAAGCCGTCCGACTCCGCCTTCCGTGGACCGCACCCTCTCTAGTCCCACCTCCGCCTCCTATTGGGGCGCACCTTGGAGAGGGCGGGTCCAACCCGAGCACTTTGCCCTCGGGAGCTGCGGAAATGCGCTCTGGGCCCCGCCCCGCAGCTGATCCGGTTTTTCCGGGCTGCGGAGCGTCCCGCCCCCAGAAGTTCAGGAGCCACCTCCATGGAGCGACAGGTACGGGCTCGGCGCGGCTCAGCCCCGGCTCCGGTTCGGCTCTCTCCCGCTCGGCGGCCGCGGCCTGACCCGTGTGTTCCCCCCGCGCAGGTGCTGATGAGCGAGCCGAACGAGGCCGAGGCGCTGTACCGAGCGCTGAGCCGCCACCCCGCGCTGGTCACCGCCGGCCTGGGTCCCGAAGTCACCACCCAGTACGGTGGCAAGTACCGCACGGTGCATACAGGTGCCGCGGCGGGGGGCCGGACGGGGAGGGAGGAGGGGGGAGAAGGGGAGGGAGCCCAACCGGCAGAGTGAGCCCAGGGCCTCGGGGTCACCGGCCTCAGGAGTGGGAAATACACGGGTGCCTGCGTGCACGTGTGTGCATGTATACTGTGGAAGGGGGCACGATCCGGGGCTTAGAGGCAGGGATCCAGGACCGAAGGATGCTGTGGGGCGTGGGGGCCGCGGAGAGGAAGGCTGCTGGGGGGCTTCTAGTCCCGGGAGGGAGAGTGTGCTGGGCCGACAACCGAGAAAACTGAGGCAAGAGCGGGTACCGGGAGATTAGGCTTGGGGTCATGGCCACGGAGAGGGGCAGGAGGCCCCTAGGATGTACGGGATAACCTCGGGAGGTAGGAGACCTGGCTTCCGGTAAAGAGGTAAAGAGCTTTTCTGGAGGACTTGGAGCAAGTTATCCCCAAGTTTGGACCTCAGTCTTCTTCTTTGTAAAATGATGGCGATGGCGTTGTACTAGATGAAACTCTGAATTCTCCTTCGGTTCAAATCCTCTTATTAGTAATCCAAGCCTCTTAATGCACTACGTTGCTGAGGTCCTGGTGGCCTCTTTGGAAGAAGGTGAAGTCATTTACAGCTGTGGGGAAGGATGGGGAAGGGCGTGGGGCGGGGAACTTGGATGAAAAACCAGGCTGAGTTGGGGCTGCAGATTCTGGGCTTCCCCTTACAGAATGGACCCAGCGAGACCTGGATCGGATGGAGAGCATCCGGTTCTGCCGCCAGTATCTTGTGTTCCACGATGGTGGCTCTGTGGTGTTTTCTGGACCTGCGGGCAACAGCATTGAAACCAAGGGGGAGTAAGTGTTAGGGGAATAGCCCCAGGACCTCCATCTGCAGGGATACTTCTCCCAAGGGTTCATTTCTGGTCTGCATCCCTGTGGTGTGTCACAGTAGCCACCTGGATAAGCTAGCTGAGTCTGCTTTCGGTATTTTCTCCTAGTATTTCCCTATGACCTGATGCATCTTACAGTTTTATTCAGAAACTGTTTTATTAAATGTCCAACTACTTGCAGGGCCATGCTGTGGGAGGTAAGTCTACCCTCCCAGAGTTTACAGTTTATTTAGAGAGAATTTTATTTTATTTTTTTAATTTTTGCTTTTTGGAGTGGGGAAGGTAGGGCAATTGGGGTTAAGTGACTTGCCCAAGGTTACATAGCTAGTTTTGTGTTAAGTGTCTGAGGCTAGATTTGAACTGAGGTCCTCCAGACTCCAGGGCTGGTGCCCTATTCACTGTACCACCTAGCCTCCCCAAAAGAATTTTTAAAGGTAAAAGGATTAGAGAAAGATTAGTGGCAAACTGTTTAGCACTGACTTTTTCCTGTTCCTTACATTTTTCCAGACCTCTCCTCATCTCTAAGAGTCTTGAAGTCTTTCAAAACTGCCATTCAAAAACTTCTATCTCCAAGGCTCTTCCCTTCCATCCTTGCCTTCCCCTTCTAAAATTCCCTCACACTGACTGACCTGGTTTTTGCCATCATTGGGACATTCTAGGCCTGATCTCCCATTGTGAACCCTAGAATCAAAAATATCATTGCCTTTTTTAATACCCAAAACTTCACAATTCCCTTATCCTTTTACTAATCAATTAAGCAGTATTTAGATTATAAATGTGCTAGCAATTCAGAGAAGGGAGGCACCCTTGGATATCCTGAGTAGTTGAAGGAGTTGGGATTTGAACCAAGTCTTGAAGGTTGGGTTGAATTTAGATTTTTGTTTGAGTTTATGGTTCATATCATGTTTTATCTGTGAGAAGTCCCAGCCCCACAATAAAAATTACTTTTTTAAAATAAAATTTCATTTTTTTAATGAATAGAAATCTATTTTCTGTCCCTCTTCACCCCACTGAAAAAAAGAAAAACAAATTCCCTGCAGCAAATATGTATAGTCAAGCTAATTCAGGAAGAATTATTTTTTGATAAGAATTACTCCTGTGGCCTGGCAACTTCCCAACCACAGAACTAGCTTTGGGCAGGTCCAGAAGTCATCTGGTCATGATGTTCCCACAGACTGCTGAGCAGAGATTCCCCCTCAGGGGCACTGAAGGCTGTGCTTCGTAAGACTGGGAGTTCCAAGGCTGGGGAAGAGAAACAGTTCCTGGAGGCAAGTCTTGGCCCTGGTTCTGGAGTTTGGTTAATTACCACAGGGTGTGGTACCTCTAGGGCCTGGTGAAGGACTTGGCTTTATCTTTGGGTGGAAGGTTCTCCTAGAGGGACAGAGTGAGGGAGTATCTGTTAGATAAGGCCTGTATCTGGAAGTGGGGGGAAGAGGTAGTCCTGGGGAGCTTACTTTTTCATAGAAAATGCCTAAGTCAGGCCAAAAAAAAGGCTGATGCTCATGCTTTTGGAGAAGGGCCTGAGTGCTGTAAGCAGAAGGAGGGGAGCTAGCTGAGACTTTCACATTATCTTCACCTCAGGTTTGGGCAAAGAACTGTAAGCTGAAGAGCATCAACTTAACAGCGCTGGAGAAGCATGGGATTGTATATGAGGATGGTGAGATTTTGTGAGAGTGATAATAATAATAGTCACTGGAGCTAATGTACCATTTTGTTGTTATGAATTGAAAGCCATCCTTGGCTAGAGCCTGGAGAAAGAGCTGGAAGGCAGCCACCAGTGAGGGGAGGGATGGGCAATGAGTGGGTAACCCAGATCCAGGCAAGATTCAGGCACTTTTATTCTCCTTCCTAGATTGTTTTGGGTGCCTGTCGTGGTCACACTCAGAGAGCCACCTTCTCTACGTGGCTGAGAAGAAACGTCCCAAGACAGAATCTTTCTTCCAGACCAAAGCCTTGGATCTCAGTGATGAAGAGACAGCCAAACCAAAGAAACAGGACCAAGCAGTCAAGGTACAGGCTGGTATTTGCCCTAATCCTTTGTGTTACAAGATTGTCCTGTTTTTGCAAGAGAATTTCTTCAGAGGTCAGCTTGTTCTTATGATGGGGAAAGATAGTTTGTATTACTGGAGCCCACTCATGAATAACTGCTAGGCATAGTATCCTTGGACTGGGGAAAAAACTGTCAGGGATAGGGAGAAATGTGATCTTGAAATTGGGGTCCAAGCACAAGTACCAAAGCACCCCATCAGGATCACTTGGAAAATTTGATGGGGTTGAGAATATGGAATATCTGATCAAAACTAGTTTGAGAGTGTTTTTTGTGGTGTCTGGGTTTTGAGACTGTTTGTTTTTTGTTTTTTTCAGGGAGATCAGTATATATTTCATGAAGACTGGGGAGAAAATTTGGTTTCCAAAAGCATCCCTGTCCTGTGTATTCTGGATATTGAAAGTGGGAACATCTCAGTGCTAGAAGGAGTCCCAGAGAATATCTCCCCTGGACAGGTCAGCACCATTTTCTCTTATTCCTGACCAGGACAAAGGAACCATCCTTCTGAAGTTGGTCATCTGACACACAGGACCCATTCAGCAATGAAAGCTTGGGTCTTTTCAATGAATCATGAACAGGACATTATCTCTAATGTCACCATTGAAGCAGGGGCTGCCCCCATACTTTAACTCCTAAGTGTTGATGAAATGTAAAATCCTGTGTGTGTGTATGTGTGTGTGTGTGTGTGAGTGTAAGAGAGTGACAGCATGACAAACCTCAGTGAATCCCGGTCCCTTGGGGACCTTCTAGTTCTGGCCATGCTTCCGCTGGCCAGTTGACCGGTTGCTCTGAGTTTGGTTTTATGTGTCACATAGGCATTCTGGTCTCCTGGTGACACTGGTGTGGTGTTTGTGGGCTGGTGGCATGAGCCTTTCCGACTAGGAATGCGTTTTTGTACCAACCGCAGGTGAGAAGAATGGGAACAGATTGATTGGGCAAGGCTGGTCTAACTTCTTGTGCTTCCAATACTTGGCTTGGCTACTTGCTCTGAACTGGGTCTTTCTGTACTCTTGTGGTTGCCTGTCAGCTCTCCTCCAATGCATTGTTGAGGGGGTGAAGGAATAGTGGGGCTAGGAAGGCTCCAAGCTCGGGCATTTAGAATCTCTCTGCTGGTTCCAGGTCGGCTCTGTTCTATGTAGACCTCACTGGCGGCAAATGTGGTAAGTGACCTACTTCTTGTGTCCTACTTGTGCCCTAACTTTCTTAGGTCTTACCAGCACAGATTCCTTTCTTTTTTTTTTTAAACTTGAAACCCTGAACAGAATGGGAAATAAGAATATTTGCTATTAGAGACCTTTCACACAATTCTTAAAAATGTAAGCATTATTAGTAACATGATTCAAAGATTAAATCATACCTGCCACATACTGCTAATTTCAGTAGCAGCAGATCAATATAAAAACAAAACATGTCACAATTACCCAAACTGTCCCCGTCTTTTAAATTTTGTTCTAGTGGTTGAAGGATTGGAGTCCAGTGTTGTGCCTCCTTTCCAGTGTAGGATTGTGCCTTTCCTCACACCTTATTTCTTGTCACAGAGCTCCTCTCAGACGACTCCGTGGCTGTGTGTTCTCCCCGGCTGAGTCCAGATCAGTGTCGTATCATCTATTTGCGGTACACAAACCTTAGTCCCCATCAACAGTGCAGCCAGTTGTGCTTGGTGAGTCTGGAGCAAGGCTGCCATTGAATATTGCTGTTCTCAGATTAAGATAAGGAAGTCAGCTAATGTCCCTGACAAGCCAACCTCACCTCTCTATACAGGCCATGTGCGCATGTCTTGTATCTTATTATTCCTATTGGTGAATGACCGTTTATTGTTGCTCAGCTAATGGTAGTGGTGGATCATTGAGTTCTGCCAAATCCAGGTTCAGTCTTAGCACCTGAACATGGACTATAGTAGCTACAAACATTTGGAGTTATCCTACATTTATTAATATATATCCTTGTTTTTCCTTCTAGAATGTGAACTCCTTGTGAGTAGGAATTTTTTTCATTTTTTATATTTGTATCTTTAATACCAGCACATTGCCTGGGGCATAGTGGGTGCTTAATAAATGTGAATGGATTGATTTGGTGTATCCATTCCGCTTCTCTTTGAATTAGAGGTACACCCCTAAGTAATGAGGGAAAACCAGTTTAGAACAAAGATTCTTATCTGCTGGGTTAGAGCTCTCACTAAAACACACTTGGCAGTTTGGGGTTCCGTCTTTTTATTTGGGTAGTTAGAAATTGATCTCATAATATGGGTCTACCTCCTTGAGAAGTACATATAAGCCTGTGCTAACATCTTATCTGGGTACAGTAGGAAAGGTTTGTCCAGATTGTAGGCAGGCAGATGCTGTTACAGATAGTCAGGATTCCTCCCTATCACTAACATTAACCCCGAGGCCTTTCTGAGCCAGGTTAAAAGTTGGACTCTGGGGGGAGGGGGTGCGGAGTCAAGATGGCCTAGTAGAAGCAAGACCTCCCCGCTGCTCCAGCTTCCACCTTCTTCAATCCATGTAAAAAGGGGACTCTAAACAAACTTTGGAGCTGAAGAACCCACAAAATGACACAGAGAAGCTAACCTCCTGCTGAGGACAGCCCGGCAGGCCGGCAGGAATCGGCCAGTGCAGCTCTCTGGGAGCCGAGCCCAGCCCCATGACAAGGCTTTAGCCCCAGGGTGGGTCTGACCAGCTGCCCGGCGGGAGGAACTCCAGATCAGCAGCAGCTGTGGCCATTTCCAGATTTATCAACTCATAGATGCAAAGGACAAAGTGAGAGGTCAGTGCAGTCTGGACTTTGGGATCCAGTAAGTGGGAGTGCATGGCTTTTGCCCCCAGGGTAAGAAGTCGCTGAGATGCTGGCACAGCCAGCCAGCGAGCACCATGTGGCAGCTTCAGCTCCTGGCCTGAAGAGTGTAGGGGGATCAAGCCCCAGTCTGAGGGGTAATCACTCTTGCTTTAACCTTCTTGGATCTGGATTGCTGTCTAGGGTGGAGGGCCTGGGGTGTGTGTCCAGCTTGCCAGAGCATGTGGAGACCTCAGAGAGGGAACCCATCTAAAACCTCCGGCAGCTGAGAAAACCCCAGCGTTTGGGATGAAAGCTCCACTGTCTGGTGGCAGAGTCCTACTGTGGCAAAAAGCCCAGGGGTCAAGTGACTGAGGGGCAGCATGACCAGGCAAAGGAAACAAAGCAGACAGAAGATTCCAACATTACACTCCTATTTTGGGGACAAAAAGGAGCAAAGCATGGAACAGGAGGAAGACAGTGAAGTCAGAACTCCTGCCCCAAAAGCTTCAAAGGAAAATACGAGCTGGTTACAGGCCATAGAGGACCTTAAGAAACAGATAAGAGAAGTGGAGGAAAAATTGGGAAGAGAAATGAGAACAATGCAAGAAAATTACAAAATGAGAGTCAACAGCCTGACTGAGGAAGATAACACCTTAAAAAATAGACTAAGTCAAATGGCAAAAGAGGCTCAAAAAGGCAATGAGGAGAAGAATGCCTTAAAAAGCTGAATTTGCCAGATGGAAAAAGAATCTCAAAAGCTCAATGAGGAGAATCGTTGCTTCAGAATTAGATTGGAGCAAATGGAAGCTAATGACTTTATGAGAAATCAGGATGCTGTTAAACAGATCCAAACGAAAGAATAGAAGGCAATGTGAAATATCTCATGGGAAAAACCACTGACCTGGAAAATAGATCCAGGAGAGATAATTTAAAAATTATTGGACTACCTGAAAGCCATAATCAAAGTAAGAACCTAGAAATCATCCTCCAGGAAGTTCTCAAAGAAAACTGCCCTGATGTTTTAGAACCAGAGGGCAAAATAGAGGTTGAAAGAATCCACCGATCACCTCCTGAAAAAGATCCCAAAAAGAAAACTCCTAGGAATATTATAGCCAGGTTCCAGAATTCCCAGATTAAGGAGAGAATATTACAAGCAGCCAGGAGGAAACAATTTGAATATTGTGGAAACACAATCAGGATAACCCAGGATCTGGCAGCTTCTACACTGAGGGATTAAAGGGCTTGGAAAATGATATTCCAGAGGTCAAAGGAGCTGGGATTAAAACCAAGAATCACCTACCCAGCAAAACTGAGTATCATGTTTCAGGGGAGTTGAATAGAAAATTTGACATTCAGATACAAGAAGCAAGAGAAGCATGAGAAGGTAAACAGGGAAAAGAAATTATAAGGAACTTATCAAAGTTGAACTTTTAACATTCCTACATGGAAAAATAATAATTGTAACTTATGAAACTTTTCTCAGTAGTTGAAGGGAATAGAAATACATATATGTCTATATATGAGGGTATACAGGCATATGAATACATATGTGCATGTGTATATATATGTTTACAGGTATACATAGATAGAGGGCACAGGACCAATTTAACAGGAAGGGATGATACTTAAAAGGTGAAATTGAGATGTGAGAGAGGAATATAATGAGAGGAGATGGGGAGAGACAGAATGGGGTAAACTATCTCATATAGAAGAGGCAAGGGAAAATGGTTACAATGGAGGGGAAGAATAGGAAGGCAAAAGGGAATGGGTCAACCTTATTCCCATTGAATTTGTCTTGAGGAGGGAATGAAATACACACTAAGGGTATCTCACTCTCCAGGAGAGTAGGGGGGGAAGGGGATGAGAGGGGGAATGATGGAAGGGAGGGCAGGCGGGGGGGGGGCAGGGAAGTTGGAATTTGGAAGCACCCACTTTTGAAAAGGGATGGGATCAAAGTAGAGAATAGAACAAGTGGGAGGTGGGATAGGAGGGAGGGAAATATAGTCAGTCTTTTGCAATATATCTACTATGTTAATGTTTTACATTAGCCACACATGTACAACCTGTACTGAACTGCTTATCTTCCCAGTAAGGGTGAGTGACAAGGGAGGAGGAAGGGAATGAATCTAGAATTCAAAAGTTTTAAAATCAAATATTCAAATATATATATATACTATTATTATACTATTTTACATGTAATTGGGAAATAAGATATACAGGCACTGGGGCATAGAGATCCACTGGAAAAGTCAAAAGCAGTATGGGAGAAAATATGGGAGAGAGCAGATTGGAGGAGGGGATATCCTATGGGACTGCTATTTTGGGGCAGTGGGTAGGGGAAAAACGGGGAGAAAATTTGTAACTCAAAATCTGGTAGAAATGAATGATGTAAATCAGAAGTTAAAAAAGCATTAAAAAAAAAAAAAGAGTTGAACTCTGGTCTCTGATGGGTCAGACTCTCTGAGGCCCAGGTGGAATTAGGCTGGTAACCCATTTGGGTCAATATGTGAAACTCCATCAGTTGAGATGTAACCATTTTCACACTTTCTTTCAGTATGACTGGTACACGAAGGTCACCTCAGTCGTGGTGGATGTTGTGCCCCGACAGTTGGAAGGTGAGATGCTGATGATTTGTAGTTACTTGTTTGGGGACTGTAACTTGTGGGGCACAGCTCCCTGGCCATCCTCTCTGCTGTAGTTTTGATGACAGGGCATGTTTGAAGATGTCCGATCTTTGACAATCTTTGACAAATCCCTGTTAACCATTCACTTCCACAGACCTATCTTTTGTCAGGAATTGGACAGGATTAAAGCTTTCCTACTCCCTTCTCATGATCCCTTGGGTGAGAAGAAACAAAGGCTCCAACACTTGCATTATCACAGCTGTTCCAAGCAGAAGCACAATCAATAGATACCATTTTCAAACTTGTTACTGCCATACAAATTGGTGGCCTTAAGACTTTATAACCAGACAGGTCCATCCTTCTTATATATGAGGACCAGTCCCAGGGACAGAAAGGGATTTGCCCAAAGTCACATAAGTAGTAAAGAGCACAGCCAGCATGCAGACCTCGGATCTCTTGATTTTAAAACCAATATCGTTTCCATTATACTGTGCCGCCCTTCAGGACCTCAGATTGGGTCCTGTGTTGTGGACAGGAGCAGAGCCCCCCTGCCTTATATAGTTACATTCAGCACAAACCCTGTGCTAGGTCCTGGGGCTGCAAAGACAAATTAAATGGCCCCTGCTCCATCAAGATTACATTCTCCTGGAGATAGTACCCCCAGATAAATATCAAGCAAGGTAACTTGAGAAGGTCAAGATCACTAACAGCTTTAGGGGTTCAGGGAAGTCTTCATGAAGGGCTGATACTGGCTGACAGAAGAAGAGTTTCCAAAAAGCTTGGTCTTCCAAGGGAGAGAGGGAGGACTTGTGGGAAAGGACAGTGAGGAGATGGAATGTTCAGTGTGTGGAATAGCAATGATTCATTTTAGCTAGAACAGAGAATACCTGCAGGGGAGTAATGAGACATCAGGCTGGAAAGGGGGTTTGAAGTCAGATTGGAGAGGCCCATGAAGACTTGACTCAGCTGGAATCAATGGCATTGGCATGGCAGACCTCACCTTAAGGTGCTGTGCTCCTCTAAATGAGACCCACTGAGGCAGGGCTAATGGGCAGGTGTGGGCTATGGATGCCAAAGTCTCCCCTTTGTTAAAGAGGGTTTTTGGAAACCTTGGTGTTTTGGGAAGCCTTCAGGAATGCTGCCAGGGTGATTGTTCTTACCAAGGGGGAGCTTGGTAGAGCAGTTATAGGTCAGCTCCTGCCAGGCATGAACCCTGGGGGCTTGTTCTTTTCTGCAGCATTGCATGCTACTTGAGTAGGGATTAGACTTTCAGCCATTTACTTCTGTACCTCATCAACTAGCTTTTTAGGGAAACCTCTTCTAATTGGGATACTGTACCTTGGAAACTAGTCATTTTACAGGCCTCGAGTGGTGGTGGGTAGTAAGGTCTATTCACCTTCTATAAAGAGTGGTTGGCAGGGTCTTTACCTCAATATTCCAGCAGCGGGTATAGCTACCTCAGGATGGCCTTGTGTATCACTGTCCTTCACCAGTTCATTGGGTAGGGGCCTATTTATACCTGTCAGCTCTGACCTTATGCTAAAACTTACTTGCCTGCTTGCCTTAGATTTATGCGTGGATTTGACAAGTTTTCAGAGGCTACTGGCCTCGTAAAAAGAGCATTGCACTCAGACCTGAGTTGCGGCCTGGATACTTCCTACTTCTATACCATAGTGCTTAACCTGTAAACCTCAGTTTTGTGAGAGATTGGTGTCTGATCTTACCTCTCAGGGTTATTGTGAGGAAAGTAATTGGCAAATATCAAAGTTCTATAGAAACATAGGCTCCTGTTGTTGTCTCCTCACTGCAAGGGGAGCCCATGAATAGCTGCTGCTGTATAACAGTTATCGAGGGTGGGGAGTGTGCAGAGAATGTTCCCCCTTCACAACAGGACTCCATGGAGGACACTAGCTACTGCTTAGGCAGCCTTCCCTGCTGAGGCTCTTGCCTCCTTTTTCAAAGTTGGAAGAAAGCTGGAAAGAAAACCCTTTTATGACTTTATCAGTTCACCCTGTGTCAAGTTGTCCTCTCCTAGAAAAGTGGTTTGAAAGTCTGTAACCAAGTAATGACCTCATTACCTAGAGGTAGCAGTAGGGTTAGTCAGGCCTAGAGCCAGCTGGACCCGAACAGCCCTTGCTGTTGTTGTGACTAAAAATAGTCCTGCCTCTGGGGGGGAGAAAACATACATTAGGATGAAGCTTTGTGGGGCTTGGGGCCTTGATACCCTCTGGATGAAAGACCTACTTCGAGAGGCCTATTGGGTTGGTAAGTCCTTTTTTGGAGGACTGAGAGCAACTGTGTGTCTCTGTAATATGAGGCTCTCTAGGAACCTGGAACTCCTCTGCAGAAAAGGAGCTCCTCCTGCTAGATTGGTACCCTTTTCCTCTGTCATGCAACACTAACACCATGTAACCGTGACCAGCCATGTGATCCCTCTGCCCAGAGATCCCATCTGGTCAGTGGTCAGCATTCAGCTTCCTTAGCATGATCCCAGAATTACCTGGTTGATTGGGGGTGTGCCTTAGGTCAGCACCCTGGGTTTCTTCAGTATGCAGATAAAGCCATTGACGCCAGACCTAAATATATGTGCCCCCCACGCAGAGGGATCGAGATTGTACCTATGAGGTCACAGATGAGGAAGGAATAAGCATTTATTAAGCACCTACTGTGTGCCAAGCACTATGTTAAGTAGTTAATCAGTATTATTTCACTTGATCTTCACCACTCTTATCCCCATTTTCTGATTGAAGAAACTGAGGCAGGCACGGTCAGGTGATTTACCAGGGTAAGACAGCCAGTATGTATCAGAGGCCAGATGTGAAAACCGGTCTTCCTGATTGAGTGCCCAGTGCTCTCTGTCTGCTGTACCACCCCACTGCCTGCCTCTCTTAAATGTATGTGTGTGTGCATCAAATATGATTTTACATGCAGAACTGAGCCTTATCTTATTTATGGCCCACATGTTAGCGAGTATGTCCTAACTCACTTTAAGAAGGATCTCAATTATTCTGCATCTTAGGCATCAGGAGGATTAAGTGGTACCTGAGCTCCAGAAATACCCTTGTATGCCTCTTGTAACCTAGCTAAACAGCACAGGGCTAGCTGTCCAAAGAGAATCAGAAACAGGAGCAGTCACTCATCAGATGCTTAAAAGCTTGCCAGAGGCTTTCTGCAAAAGTATTTGTATCCCCATTCTGCAGATGAGGAAATAGACGTGCCTTCAGTTATACTATTAGGAAGTACCTAAAATCCAAATATAGGAGCAATGGCAAATAATTATGCTTTAGGTTTTATGTTACAGGATGCACAATAGACTTACATATGTTTTTAGGCTCTATTTCATGCCCAGACTTCTATGCAGTTATTTTAATAGGATTATTCTTAACTACCCTGGAATCCAGATATGTCTTAGTGCCAGTTTTATAGATGAGAAAACTGAAGCCCCAACATTTTAAAGGGGTAAACCTATCAGAATTCAGGCCAACGGGAGGTTTCTTTCTCTAGGAAAACTCCAAAACTGCCCACATTCCTTTTATGTGTTATTCAATGAAGATATTTCACTTAGATTTTTTTCCCCCTTAAAACTTATATCTACCCTAGGGCCCTAATAGTTTTCAGTCAGATTTCTAAGAAACCTTTGAAGACTTCTTTTTCTTGATCTTCATGGGCCCTCCTTCCTCTCACCTAGGGATTAATTCTCACCCCAAATAGCATTTCTCTTTCTCTCCCTGGATTAGCTTTTTAATCCTGCAGGATAACTTGTTTTCCACGTTGACTCCTCAACCAGACTTGATTCGAAAGATACATGGTGGAAACAGAATTCACCTTCTTGTCCTCTTGTCTTTCTCATTTCTTTCTGAGCAGCGAAACGGTCTCCAAGTGACCCTTGTTCTCTACCTCTGAGTCTCAAGCTTCCTTCTTAGAGGCCTTAATTTTTATTCTTTGGGTAGTGAAAAAGCTGTTGTAAGTCATGTGTTTTCTAAGATTCTGTTACAAGCCTGATTCTTTTCCTTAGATCACTTTTCTGGAATCTATTGTAACCTGTTACCTTTGGGATGTTGGTCAGGAGATAGTCAGAGAGTCGTCTTTGATTCTGGCCTGAGGAGCCGACAGGTGAGGAGAATCGATCCTTTTTGCTATAAGAATATGTTTAGTACGGGGCAACATTCTGTTGGAAATGGCATACCTTGTCCTTCCTGGGGCCCTTGAAACTCTGGTTTACATCCCTGGTCAGTTAACACAAAACTCGAGGCTCCTCCCCTGGGAAATCAGCCCAGGCAGAGCATGTCCTTGGAGAAGGAGATGGCCCTTAAAGGGTTGGGCATCTTCTGTGCCAAATAAATGTGCCAAAGGTGGCACATTTAATGATTTTTGAGCAGCATAGCCAGAGAAAAATGGTCCCTTGTCTCTGCTGCTCCTGTCTCTTTTTTCTTTCCTTGCAAAACTCACTTTTACCCTTTAATTGACTCTCAACTAATCCTTGCCCAGGTTTTGATTGACAGTTGAGCCATTCTTAGCTGACACTTTTAAGTTCTGATCTGACTCAGAGGAATTTGGATTTTTAGAGGGAAAGAGAAAGGAGTCCATTTCTAGCCCTCCTTTTCTTCCTATCCCTGGTTTCCCAGTGTTAGGGCTTAGGAGGCTCTTTCCCTAGGATGTCCCACATAGCTGACTTCTGGGTGAGACAGAAGGAGGGTGTAACCGGTGAAACAGTAGTCAGCCTCCCACTTCCCTCAAGCTTTATCTTTCCTAAAAAGCTGCCAGCATTTCCCATAGGCCATTAGGTAAGTATCTCATTCTTCTATGGGTTTTCTACCCCTAGACAGGGATGGTGATGGCAGGATTCAGAAGGAGAGCTTGTGTTCTTTTTCCTGCCAGTCAGAGAGCAAGACAGCCAGAGGGAGGCAGAGGATCTAGGGCTACTTAACACCTACATTTTACAGATGTTAAGAGGCCTAGAGAAGTGAAACAGCTTGCCTGTGCCATGCTGGTAGGAGGTACCAGGACTGAAGCGTAACCTGAGGCCTCCTGAGTCCAGATCCAGGGTTCTTTCTACAAGCACTGAGCTTTGAGTCTTAGATTTCAGTATCGAGGTACAAAGAGGCAACTTCCCACTTGAGGACAATGAAAGCTATTGGTATAAACCATGGAGATTGTATCCTTTTAGACCACTAGGAACCAGAGAAATGCAAAACCTCATTGTAAAAAATACTCATTTGGTACTGAGTTGGTGCTCTAATATGGGACTGTTCTTTGTTCCCCTTTTTCCTGTAGGATCTGTTTGCAGTGAATACCCAGACAGGCAGTGTGACCTCCCTGACAGCTGGTATGGTGTGGCAAGGGAATGTGTTAGCTCAGTGCCCTCCAAAAACTTGAGAACTCAGAGTCACTGTGATCCCCTGGGGAGCACATTCTGATTCATCATCACTGGGCAAGGGGTATGAGCTGCCCCAGCAGGTGCTGGGCTTTCTTTCATATGCCCTGCAACAGCCTTGCAAGCCCTTCTTTGGGGCAAATCAGACTTCATGTGCATCAGTCAGTTAGCATTTTCTAGAATATTTTTATTTTTCAATTTACAAAAATCTCTTTTCTCTCCTTTCTATCCACCTCCCATTGAAAAAAAGAAAACGAGTAGTATAGGCAAGCAAAACAAATTTCCCACATGGCCACGTACAAAACTAGCATTCGTTGAATGCCCGTGTATCCCCACCCAGTGCTAGCCAATTGAATTGTTGAATACGGATGTGAGATCTGGTCTCTGCCTTAATTCACTCACAGTCTGTTTGGAAAAACCAGTGAACACAAGAAAAACAGCTAACAGTATCTAACAAAATAATTAAGTCCTAAATTATTTAATAGAAATTCTGTGCCTGGGGTTAAGACACTGGCATGGTGTTGAGGGTAGGGAGACTGTCAGTGTGCCTAGAACTCAGAACATTTGAAGGGTCTGTTTAGCAGGACCTAACTTTGCTCAGTGGCTAGGGGAGTGGTGAGGCATTTGTGTCTGAAAGAGATGCTCAGCACATCTGGGATGTGCTGCTACATCCTAGGATTGCTACATTCTAGGATTGCCTTTGGGAAGCTGGAAGCTGCTCACAATTGACCAAGACCTCATGCTAGTTCAGTTTTCCACTCCCAACCAACCACCAAGTTTGGTAAGTACTTTAAATGCCTTTGAAACAGGGAAAAAAAAAAGGATCACATCTGGCCCTCAATTTTTACCTTTTTTTGATTTCTCCATTAAAATTTGCAGGAAGGGGGGCAGCTAGGTGGTACAGTAAATAGAGCACCAGCCCTGGAGTTAGGAGGACCTGAGTTCAAATCCAGACTCAGACATTTAACACAAAACTAGCCATGTGATCTTGGGCAAGTCACTTAACCCCAATTGCCCTACCTTCCCTCCTCCGAAAAAAAAAAGGTGCAGGAAGTTCTAGGATAGGCCCAGCAGATTTTAATAACACCCATCCAGGTCTGTGGGTAGTGGTTTCTTACATGGAGAGAGCCATATAATCCCTATTTCAGACCAAAAAGAGATAGGAACGGTTTTTCTTGGTTAAAGAGACACAGCCTTGCACCCTCTCCACCCCTGAGGCAGGAATAAGAAGAGGTGATATTCCCATCATACCAGGTATGGGCTTGGCAGAAGATGAAAGCATACACCTCCTTCCTTTCAGAATAGCAGTAGGAGGCTTAGATCGGGAGGCTGCAGATGTGGCCAGTCTCACTTAAACTGGAAGATGAGTTGACATCTCCAGGACATTGAAATGCCTTGGTCACGTGGGCCTAAAGTTCAGGAGGAAGACTGAGGCTGGGTGGGCAGAGATGTCAGAGTCCTGCCAGGTCCCAGATCCGTCCTCTGTTGTCTAATACGTTTTTAATTGCTCTGCATTTTGACCTTGAGGCTCAAACCAAAGCTTAATGGAAGAGGAAAGCATGCCTCCACAAGGCCCTTTGACTTTGTTATGAAATGTCTGTCACATGCTCACTGCCCATCCCCCACCAATTCATTTCTAACTTGAAGTCATGGATGGGTCATCGTTTAACTTTGGTGATCTGAGAGTTTGTACATTTTAAAGTTAAAAGTTCTACATTGTACTCAGCATTTGTGTCCTTACAGTGAGCCACAATAAAATACATTTTCCTTCATATTCCTCTGATCCAATGGTAAATTTTAAGAGACTTTAAACTGCTTTTTTTTTTTTAAACAAAGAAAATGGGGTAAAGAAGCCAGTTAAAACCAGCAATTTCTTCTATAACAGTCTTTCTCTCCTTGGTAGAAAGTGGGGTTCCTGCCTCCCTCAGGGAAGGAGAAAGAGATCCTCTGGGTAACCCTGGAAGAGGCAGAGTCCATCCCAGAAATCACTTGGGCCATCCGTGTCCTGACACCTCCTCCTGAACAAGAGAACCCAAAGTACCGTGAGTCTGAGCAGGTGTCATTTAGCTGGGGATGGTCCTGGGGACAGGGCAGCGTTCCAGTGGAGGGATCCCCTGAGAAGGGCAGAAACTCATTCCTCCCGATTCCATGAAATGCCAGACCCCGCCACATATACTCTCTGTGCTTGTCCCCAAGGGCCCCCTTTGGGTGGCTTGTGCTGTGCTGCTCTCGAATGCCACAGACAGAAAGCCCTGTGAATGTTTGGAGTTTGCCGTTTCAGAGCAGTGTGACATGAGTAACGATCTTCAGATCTTGCCTCATAATTCGTTACTTTTATATGACCATTATTGTAACAGTGTTGGTATTTCAGTCAGATGTAGCTTCACACGGTTACCATTTGACCTGACATGAGCTGGTATCAGTACTACTTTAGACTCACAGACCGTGGACCATCACAGCTAGAAGGGACTGTAGAACACAGAATGTTAGAGATCATTTAGTCCAACCCCCTTGTTTTCCAGTGGGAAAACTGAAGGCCAGAGTGAGGAGTAACACAGATTTTCTTCTCTGTCCAAGCTCTCACAAGGGCTGGTCAGTTCTAACAATCACAGGCCAAATGTCAGGACCCAAGTATTCGGGAAACTGCAGGCCAGATAGGTCAGGCACTTAGCATGTCAGAGCTAGTGGAGTGGAGGATAGGGAAAGCAACAAGGTTAAATTTTTCATCACCTCCCTGATGGCAGAGTTGGCTTCTGTGTGCAGGCAGGAGGAGGATGGCTGCAGCTTCTCCTGGCTCCAGTCATATCAGAGTTCTAGCTCTTGGTCTAGGGAGAGGAAGGGCCTGGCCCATGAGAGTGTCACACCCCTGACCTCAGATTCCAGAGAAACTTTGAGTTGACTCAAAGTCAGGACTAGGGCTATGGTCTCTGAAAAAAAGGTGGTAGGGAAGGCCCCTGCCTTATGTTTACTAGGATTTGCACTGAGACTGTTACCTTCATCCCTGTCTCTCTGGGAGGGCAGGCTCAACTTCCAGCCCACCCAGTGTGCATGTTGGCAGCCTTTGTCAGCTCCTGCTCCCTGGGGTTCTCCCCATGGAAGGGGGCAGGGTTGTGCGGGCCCTTTGACAAGTTGTTTGACCTCTTCTCTGGGTCTTTCTCCAAGAATTCATGGCATGTTCCCTTTAGTGGAAGCCTTTCTCTTGGCTGGGGAAACTCATGATTTCTAAGAAAATCCTTTGAAACACTGAGATTTCTCCAGCTGATTGTCCTGGTTTTTTCCCTTGTAGCTGGCCTTGACTTTGAAGTGATCCTCCTTCAACCTCACAGCACAGCTGAGAAGTGCAAGATTCCACTTGTGGTCATGCCTCATGGTAGGCTTCCCACTTTCCCAGTCTGACCCCCTCCACCCCCTTCTCCCCTCTGGAGTTCCTCCCAACCTCATTTTGCCCTGTCTTGTAGGGGGACCACATTCATCCTTTGTGGCAAGCTGGATGCTCTTCCCTGCTGTTCTCTGTAAGATGGGCTTTGCTGTCCTGCTAGGTGAGTGAGGGCTGGGGGAAGCATTGTGTGAGGGCACCTGCCAGGATGTGGTGGGGGAATACCCTGGCAGGGTGATGGTACAGCATCTCTTGTTGGAACATCACTGGCTTGTAGCAGAAATGGAGCTTTTCCCAACTGCCCTGGAAGCTTCAGAATTAGCATTCACACCCTCGTCCTCTGGCTCCAGCCAGTACTCTTTTTACATGGTGGTAGTGTTTGTCTGATTGTAAATTCAAAGCTGAACACTCTAAACGGGTTCTAAATCTTCCCAAAATGGTCAGATTTATTCATATAAGCAGCATAAGGAACTTGAGGGAAAAAATAATACCCTTCCAGATATGCAGACCCCTTCTATGCATTGCAGACAGGGGTATTGCCCTGATGACCTCTCCAGTCTCTCCATCTGTTTGCAGTGAACTATCGAGGTTCCACAGGCTTTGGGCAGAATAACATCTATTCCCTCCTTGGGAATGTGGGAGACCAAGATGTGAAAGATGTTCAGGTATGAGATGAGCAAAGGGGTCCCTTTGTTACCACTGTAGGGAATGAAAAGCCCTTAGCCCTGAGATAACTATAACTTGGGCCTTCTGGTCTGCCCCGGGACCTCGGCTGGAGTCTGTTTCCTTTTGCTGTGGCCAGGGCTAAAGCTACATGCCACTCATGGGCAAAAAGCAAGGACGTGCCTGATGTTTCCGTGCCTGTGAGCCCTGGGGTTGCCTAACAACTCCCAAACATAGTCCCAGCCATCCTGACCAGACACAGCAGAAGCCTGCTCCTTGAGGCCTCCCTAATTGCCTTTGACCCCTGTTCTGTGGGTCCCACACAACAGACTCTGCCCGTGTACGTTCCTTGCCCCCTTGATCAGCAGTGTCCAACGCCTGTAGTCTGCCAGGCGTTTCTCAGGGCCCATCTGCGACATCATGCAGGTTCCCCAGTGCAGTCATTGAGCTGTTGACTAACAGCCTATCCCTGCCACAGGGTGTCCAAAGGGAATGGCAGCTGTATCCTTTGGTCACTTGCTTGCCAGGGCCTAGCAGAAATGCCCTTGCCCTGATCCTTTCCCTGCGATCTGTAGCCCTCTGAGTGGCAGGGGAGGAAGCCCAGGGCAAACCTGCCACAGCTCCTCCTCCTCTGCTCTTGCAGTTTGCAGTGGAGCAGGTGCTGCAGGAGGAGGAGTTCGACAGGGGGCGAGTGGCACTCATGGGCGGGTCCCATGGGGGCTTCCTGTCTTGCCACCTAATTGGTCAGTATCCAGATACCTACAGTGCCTGTGTAGTTAGGAATCCTGTCATCAATGTGGCATCCATGTTCTGCTCTACTGACATTCCTGACTGGTGAGTGTGCCTTGCACCAAAGGTTGCTAAAGGGGAGCAGGAAGCCAACCCTAACCCCCTGCCCCTCCCCACCCCGCTTTCTGGGTATACCAGCTGTTTACCCCCTTCTCACTGTGCATCTGACTGGGCAGGGTAAATCTCCCATAGGCCCCAGACCCCTCCCAATGGCATCTGCTAGAGGGTTTCCAGATAGTCCTGACCCAACTTACCCTAGGAGGAAAATTAGCCAGGGAGTGACTTCTCTGGACCATCCCCATGAAGTTAGTGTAAGGTTGAAGGAAAAGACCAGTTAGCATCACTCCATCTTTCTCTCCCTCTGCTCTGAGTGGAGTGAGTGCAGTACTCAGTCTGGCCTCTTCACAGGTGCATGGTAGAAGCAGGCTTTCTCTATACTACTGATTGCCTCCCTGACCCCACCACCTGGGCAGAGATGCTGAACAAATCTCCAATCAAGTATGCTTCTCAGGTGCGGTACCCCCTCCTGCTCTCCCACTGCCCCTTCGCCAGGGGAGGCTCTGTTCCACAGGCAAAAGCATTCTCCCTATGCTCTGCAGGTTAAAACGCCCCTTCTCCTCATGCTGGGCCAAGAAGACAAACGTGTTCCTTACAGACAGGGTATGGAGTATTATCGGGCTCTGGTAGCCAGGAAGGTCCCTGTGCGGTGAGTAGTGGCACCTAGATTGTGTCCTTTTGGGGAACTAACTACTGAAGATAAAGGCGATTGGCTCAGCAGGGCTTGCATATGGTGGGCTTGGGAAGGCTGACAGTCTGGTCAGGAACCTGGAGGATACCATGAGCCTGAAAGGCCCGAGTGAAGTTATAAGGGGGCCTAGCCTGGCAACACCTTGGAGTAGCACTCTGCCGAAAAGGGAGGAAGGATGGATGGTTATGTGAGATATTCTGTGCTCTCCAGGTTCTTGCTCTATCCCAGGAGCAACCACTCACTGTCTGAGGTGGAAGTGGAGTCTGACAGCTTCATGAATACCGTCCTCTGGCTGCACACACACCTGGAATGCTGAGGAGCCAGGAGCAGGCTCAGGATACCTGCCCACTTGTCCCTGATCTTTCTCTCTTACCCCATGCTGTGATAACACAATACTGACATTTCCGTTCACCAAACTGTCTTAACAAGGGATTCATAATAAGCTAAAGAGGAGGATCCTGAATGTAGCCCAGGCTGTTTACAGTGTTGCCCTTCTGGGCCTATACCCCTTCCCAGGCTAGAGGGAGATGAGAGAAGAACCTGTCACGTTCCCTGTCTGGACAAGGAGTAGGCCAAGACCTTCAGCTGAACCAGCAGGGAGCCATCCGTGCCTCCAGCCCAGGATTCCACAGGATGGGCCTGTCCTGTCTGACTCCACTTGGAGAGCAGTGGGGGTACAAAGGGCTGCATCTTGATGTTCAGTTGCTCTTTGGGGTTGAGTTTGGGCATTTTCTGCAAGCCCCTTCTGTATTATCAGAACCCAGCTGTCCCCAGAGCTGGACTCAGTGCTAAGTTCTAGTCTTGGTGCTTTAGGGGGTGGTTTTTAAGACGAGAGAAGCAAGATGTAGAGAAAAAAGCATTTGGCCCATTTCCTCATCTGCCAAATGAGGGGTTGAACTGAATCCCTGGAAGCCATCTAGCTAATTCCTGTGACCCATGAATGACCCCAGCTGGCCCCTGAGACTAGGTACTAGGCTCAGTGTGGACCATAGATCCTGACAGTGCTCAGCAGAGGTGTGTGCTAATAAACATGACCCTGGTGAAAAGGTGGGTTTCTTGGCTTCTTTTCGTGTGAGAGCAGCAGGAGCCCTCCTCCTTCAAAGGCCTTGGTGAAAACTAAAGCTTGCCCCACTTGGAAATAGGCATCCACCCCACTGCCAGCACCAAGCTGGCTCAGCCTTCCTCCCAGAGCAGGGAGAGGGTGGCTGCAGGGCCTGACTGTATGCCACAGGGATTGGCTTGAGGCCCCCCGAAATGCAGTAACTAAATGCTCCAGTGCCACCAGCAGGAAGGGTGTATGCTTGTATGACAATGATACCCTTTTTGCGCTCCATCCTGCCACCATGCCCTCAGGCCTTGACAATGACAGCCTTAGCAGGCTCTCAGCAAACATTTATTAAGTGTTTCCTCCCACACAGGGCTGTCCTAAGCCAGGAGGTAACAAAGTAAAAGCAAAAACTGTCCCCCCTCCATGGAGCTTACATTCGAATGGGGCAGTCAACATATGTAAATCAGAACATAAATACAGAGTTGGTGGAAGATAACCTTTGAGAGGTGGCCTTACCAACTGGAATCCCCAGGAAAGGCCTCCTGGAGGTGGTGCCAGGGCTGCATCTTACAGGAAGCCAGAAAACCTGGCTTGGGTAAGGACCAGTAAGAGCCCAGGATGGGTAGAGACAGGAGAAAGACCAAGGTGGGGGCAAGGGGACGCTGAAGAAAGGACCTTTCCTCTTCGCCTCCATCAGCTCAGTTTTATGACTTTGTTTATCCAGTCAACATACATAGAGACCCGCAGAAAGATAGCTGGCCATCCATGGCGGGCACAGACACGATTTGGGATTATGATTCCCTGTAAGACCCAACAGTCATGGGTGTAGCAGGCCAGTGGACCTCCATGGTCCCCCTAGAAGAAGGAGTGGTTTAAGTGAAGCCTTGAGATTTGGGGGAGTCATAGAAAGGGGAAAGCTGAGGCTTTGGCTACACAGTGAACGGGCTAGCCTGTTAAGGGGACAAGAAGACTACTGTTCCTTTTCTGAGACATCATGGTATCATGGATAGTGCCAGACTTGGAGTCACTTCAGATTCCACCTTTGATACTGTGTAGGCTAATGACAACCTCTCTGATCCTCACCTTCCTCCTCTACAAAATGGCGGAGTTGGACTAGGTGACCTTTTAAGGTATTCCACAGCTCTAGATCTATGATCCTTGGATTCCAAAGTGAGGAGCTTGAGTAGGGTAGAAGTAACTGCCTAAAACCCATCCAGGTTCATCCTTAGGATACAAGCCTGACAAGAATGACATCCTTAGGATACAAGGTGACTTGTATAGGGGCTCAAGCTAACTGTCCTTCCCTCTTTTCATGCCTCAGAAAAGGATCCTTCACAGGCATAAACTCCATTGCCAGTGGGGCTTGACATTTAGCTGTCAATCTAAAGCCCGAGGAGTATGATATCTTAAGTAAGGGAGTTCTGTAGGGCAGCTCCTGCTCCCTTCCCCCAGCCCCCAAGCCTCCATATCTCACCATACCTCACAGGCCCCTACTGGAACCATCGGGCTCATAGTACATAACTCGTTCTTTTTCACCTTGCCCCGATGCTTGATGTTGCACTCTTCATTGGTGATAACCCGAAGCTGGGCCACATTCAAGACGGTGTCATTGCCAGTTCCTAGGGGAGAATAGGATGGTCTGGTACCATGTAGCCAATGAAAGACCCCATGCACCTTTCCTCCAAGCTTCAGAATGAGCAGAAATCGAAGGGGAAAGGTCCAGTTAGGCATTCTAAAAAAAGGCCGATAGCATCTATGCCCTTTTGCTCAGCAAAAGCACTATTGGACCTATACTCCAAGGAGGTCAGTGAAAGAGGAAAAGGACCCATATATACAAAAATATTCACAGAAGCTCTTTGTGGTTGCAAAGCACTGGAAACTAAAGACATACCCATCAATTAGGGAATGACTGGACAAATTACGGCACATAAATATAATGGAATACCATTGTATATGATGAAAGGGATGGTTTCAGAGAAAATTGGGAAGACTTAATATGCAGTGCTTCAGATGGAAGTGAGCAGAATTCTCCAATAACAATCTTGCAAAGACAAACAACTTTGAAAGAATGAAGAACTCTGATCAACTGAAGTGTTAGAGGACTGATAATTCATTCTGCCTACTTCTTGACAGAGGTGATGAAACAACTCACTTCTGAGTGAAAAACATATTTTGGACATGGCCAATGTGGGAATTGTTTTGCTTGACTTTGCATATTTGTTACATTTCCACAGTGAGCCAGGAGAAGTAGAAAAGAGAGAAGATAGTTTTTTGTTCAATGAAAAAAAAATTTAAAAGAAAAAAAAGAAAATGAATTCCAGCTCAGAGATTCAAGACCTGATTGGGTAACCCGAGATGACCCATTTGTCCATTCTGTTTCCTTTTAGGAGCGATCCAGAGGTGATCTTTCCACTGTGCCATCCTGCCTCCCACATGTGGGAAGAATGAGGAGCAAGGGATGGGTAGAACTCAGATAAGCAAGGAAAGGGAGGGATTTCATCTCCAGAGAACTCTGTTAAGCAAAGATGTGGAGGGAAATAATGTAAGGCAAGTTTGGAGAGGTAGATGAGAGGGGCCAGATCCTGCAGGACCCTGAATGCTAAGCTAGGCCAAGGAACTGGAAATTTTACCTATTACAAAAGAGGGTGCAGAGAGGTTAGCTAAGATTTTTGAGCAGAGGATGGTTGTACCCAGAGCAGTATTTCAAGGTTTAATAGGAGATGGAGGAGAAGAAGATTTTGAAGCAGTCCCTTTCTCATAGAAGACTCCTGATCAGTGCCTGTTGCGTTGGATAGAAATCAATTAAGAGGATATTGTAGTAGGCTAGATACAAGGGGATGAGGCTCTGAACTAAGGTGGTGACAGTGGAAATGGAATGGGGGGAGGGGATCCAAGGATGTGAGAGAGATGGGAAAGGGAAGAGTTGAAGCCTTTGAGAATGGGAGACCAGGAAATTGGGTATTGTTGACAGGAGAGGCTGGTTTGGGGAAGAGATGAGTTTTTGGCTCAGTACTTGAGTTTGAGGTGCCAGTGGGACATCTAGGTGGATCTGTAGACAGTTGGATAACGAGCTGGAGCTCAGAAGAGATTTGGGAGTCATCTACACACAGATGGTGATTGAAGCCATTAGGGTAGATGAGTTTGACAGCATGCAGAAAGTAGAGGAAAGCAGGAGACCAAGTAATGAGTCTTGGGCAATGCCAACATTTAGACAGCAGCAGGAGGAAGGTGATCCAGTTAAGGAGGGGCCTCAGAAGGGGAATAGCAATGAAGGGAGATAAGGGTTAATGCTATTCTCTGAGACTATTATGTTCCTTACCATTGGTCTCTCCCCATCCAGCGATCTCACACTGGGTTTGACCTGGCACCTTATAGTTTTCAGGGGGCAGGCAAATAAGGGCCACACGATTGTTAAGCACTGCAGGTCTATAGGGACAGTACAAAAGAGAAAAAAGCTCAGGACCAACCAAAAGCCTGTGTTTCTGTGCCAACAAATAGACCTGCTCCAGGGACTAGCTCAGAAAAATTCAGTAGTACCTTAGCTCCTACACAGAATTTACGGAGGAAAAAATGTCACATGAATCAAGGGTCAATACATGTTATGACTGCGGTTGGGGCAATGGATGAGAATTAAGGTGAACTTGAGGATAGTGTCAGCACTTATGAGTCAGGAAGACCTGAGTCTACATACCATCTCTGACACTCACTAGCTAGCTGTGTAGCTTTGGGCAAGTCACATTTCTCTGAGCAAAGGTTTCCTCATCTGTGAAATAGGAATGTTAATAATGAGTACCCACCTCACAAAGCGACTGTGAGACTCAAATAGCACTTTATAGTGCCATTTATATGCCAGTTTTTAGAATGGAGAAAGCCAGTCCCTCCAGAGGTCCAGTCACACACCTCCAACTGCCTATTGGTTATTTCAAACTAGACATCCCACAAGTATCTCACAATCAGTGTACCTGAAACAGAACTCATTTTTCCCCCAAAATCTTCTCTCTTCTGAATTTCCCTATTTGTCAGAGCCACCATTGTCTTTCCACTTACCAAGGTTCAACACCTTATCCTCATTCTCCTTCACCTCTCAGAATCAGTTACCAAGTCTTGTTATTTCTACCTCTTCCTCTCTCACCTCTGGCCCCTTCTCTCCACTCACATAGCCACCTCCCTCCTTCAGGGCCTCATCATCTCTCACCTGGACTTTTCAATAGCCTCTTCCTCCCTGCCTCAAGTCTCTGCTCCAAGCCATTCTCCACAAGCTGCTAAGTGATTTTCCCAAAGTGCTGGTCTGACCAGTCTGTCCTTCCATACAGTAAACTCTATTGACTCCCCATTGCCTCTAGGATCAAATATAAACATCCTCTCTTTCACATTTAAAGCCCTTTGTGACCTGGCCCCACCTACCTTTCCAGGCCTATTATATATTCATCTCCTCACCATGCTCAGCCAAACCAGTGGCCTTACTATTCTTCATGCACATACTTCATCTCCAGTCTCCCTTCCTTTGCAATGGCTGTTCCCCATGCCTGGCATGCATTCCTTCCTTACCCCATCTCAGAACACTCTGAGTTTCAAAAACTTCCAAAACTCAACCCAAGTGCCATCTACATGAAGCCTTTCTTGATTTCCCCAGCTTCTAGTGACCTCCCTCTCCCATCCACCCCAATTACCTCATATTTATTTCACATATATTCTGCATATACTTATATATAAACATACATATACACACACACACACAAATATAAATGTATACATATGGTTTCTCGATGGATAGAATGAAAACAGACTATTTTAAACTTGTCTCTGTGCCTGACATGGTGCCTTAATCAGTGTTTGCTGACTGAACGAGAAGCAGCCCCAAACATTGGGTATCAGACTGACCTTGGAGCCTGGAAGACCTGAGTTCAAATGAACAAGTCCTGTAATCTCTAAGTATTCCTGACAGCTCTCTAAGATTATAAATTATAGACAGGTTGGCAGATCTTCATTGGTAGAGATTCATGTCCAGTGGGCGGCACTGTCCACATTGGGAACAAGTGAAATCATAGGTCGGGACCCCCCTCCCCCAAATAATGATGATGATGGCCAGTACCTTCATAAGCAAGTATTCCTCCTGTGTACACTGTCGTACTCCAGTTATAACTCTAGCTCCAATTTTCCTGACTTAATACTGGCAATTCCCTGTGAGTGGTAGGCAGGTATTGATTAACCTTGGGGTGATCTAGGTATTACTCTAAATTATCCTTACTTTTAAGGTAATGGAAACACTGTACTTGTTTTGTATTTTCTTGGTTATTTCTTGGGAGGTGAAAGATAGTGATGAAAGAAGTGTGGGCAAAGGACCCACAACTCAAGTATTATTAAAGGACTTCCCCACTGGGATTCCTTTTGTGAGCATGGAGTGATCAAGTGGACCAATAAAATCCATCTAGCTGAGCATATTACAAAATTTATTTTGGAGAGTCCTAGATGGGAGATCCCAGGGTCAGGAGGATTTTAGATACTCCCAAGCTAGAGAGAATCAGGCCCATCCACACTGGGCCTGGGGCACAAAAAAGCCAAATGAAATACTGAGTAACTTAGGACTGGGCAAATCCCCACACCCCCTTTTTTAAATTTCTCAAATTCTTCTGCCCGGCTGAATGGGCATATTCTTATTAACTTTGTGAATAAACTTGAGAAAACATTCTTGTCGTCTCAAGTGTTTAGCTAGCAAGCAGAGGAAGTAAAAAAACAAAAAGGAAGACTAGTTGATATGCAAGAGAGGGGGAAAAGGAGTAAAAGATAGGGCCAAAGGTCAATGTTCCTTAGCCCAGATTTAAGGAGACAAATTCTGAAACCTATGGCCTAAAGCCCAGCCCTGCATCCTTCCTGTAGATGTAGCATGCTGTGGACATTCTACCCACATGCCTGTGTGGCCATCTTCTTCAGGTAACTGACTTAACCCTATTGAGGAAAAACAAAACAGGTCCAGGGTTCCCACTGTTACCAAAATCTCACCGAGTACTTCGGTACTAGGAGTGACTGTGGGCCTGTGGTCACATTCCTTTCCATCCAAGGTCCTCCCAGCTAGCAGATCTTCTGTGTTCACATGAAGCAGGCCAATCTTTTTGCTAACATAGCCCCATATCTCAAGTACCTTTCTAATTTGATCATGACGAGCTGGGAGCCCGGAGGACCACACACCATCTGTATCAGGGGAATCTTTTGTAGTCCAGGATCGCTGGCCTGAGGGTCCTTAAAAAGTGTGCCCAGCCAGGCTTCGTAGCCCGTGAGGGGGCCATGACTGGAGGAAAGGAATTGGGGTCCTCACTGAGTTCTCTGGAGCCAAAGCAGATATATCCCTCTTCCCCCACCCTTGTCCTAGGGAGCTTCCAAGCCTGGTGAGGGAGATGAGTGAGAAACACAAGGAGTCAAGGGAAATAAGTCATTGTAAAAGGGTGAAAATGTATTCAGGAGAAAACAATTGGGCAATTAGCCTAAAAAATGGGTCAAGTAGACACAGGGAGGTCAAAACTGGAATCAGTTTCACATTTGGCACATAAAAGAGAACAGATAATTCAGGTGGGTTGGGCTAAGGGTACACAAGGTAGTTGTGGCAGGGCCCTGAACCAAGTACCTTGTGATTCCTTGAAAAGTTGACAAGGTCTCTTACCAAGATGAGAAGCATTGGAGAGCTGAGACCACCCACTGGTCCTTCACCAGTGACCCACCACAGAAGTGCTGGCCTTGCCTAGGATACAATAAGGTGGGGTGGAGTCCATGCTAGAAGTGACAGAGCAAACCTCCCCCCACCCCTCCCACACACAATGTCTTGGATCATTTCCCCAAGAGCTCTTCCAAAGGACTTGGGTCCATAGCCTTCTACAAGGGTCAGATGCATTGGAATGACTGAGGTCAAACCTTCTCATACTGTCTTTTTCATGAAGGCAGCATGATATAATGAAGAGCCACTCCTGAAAACACAGGACCTGACAGAGAGGAGGCATTTAATAAACGCTTATTGATTTTACTTAAAAGCAGAAAGGCCTGGGTTAAAGTCCCACCTCTGACACTTATGACTCTGGGCAACCTCTTAGTGCCCTAAGCAGCTCTCAACCTATAAGTTACAGAGAAGGTGCCAAAGTACATTATTGGTGCTACATGTTGATAGATAGACTCCAGCATGTTCAGGTGGACTCACCTGTTCCTCAAGCTGACTGTCCAGGGCGAGTTGCCAGGCCGGCCCCCTACAACCCGTAACAGCTTTGCCCTCCGTTCCTCCCTCTTGCCACACTCCTCAAAGAGCACTGGGTCTGAGGGCAGGAAGGGAAAGAGAAAAGGTCTGGGGGGCTGGGAAATGGGGAGGAGGGGAGTCCTGTGTGCCCTCAGAGTTAAGGAGGCAAAGAGGGATTAGAGGCTAGGTCAGAGGCAGATATGGGGAACACAAGGGATGGGCTCTGGTGCCATAAAAAGTGGAGGGAGTTAGAAGGGGATAGGGATAGGGCCTATCTGCAGAGTAAGAGAGCCAAGACCCTTTTTTAGGAAGTAAAACAAAGGTGTCTCCTCTGCCTGTCTTTGGTACTGAGAGCCCCGTTGCCCTCACAACTCCCAATAGAAAGGCAGGGGGCAGGCCCTGAGTCACCTGAGGTCTCCAGGACAGATGCCTTTGGGTCACCACCTGAAAGGATAAAGGTAAGACAAGAAGTCACTGTAGCAAGGTGGGTCCCAAAGGCAATAGCTACATCAGATTCTACTCCAAAGACAGCGAGAAACTCAATTCCCCTGGTTTGAGGGGGAAGATAAAGTCAATGCAGTAAAACCTTCCCCCATCCCATCCCACTCCATCCCCCAGAAGCTACAGTGATCTCTTCCTCTGGAAGTGATCCCTCCTCTGAAGTGATCTACTATCCTTGGAAGAGAACTCAGCCCTTGGAAGACAATTTGGAATAGTGGAGGGGGCCAAATTTAATCAGAGCATCTGGATTTGAATCCTAGTTCAATTTTCTCACCTATAAAACAAAATGTTACCCCTGAGAATCTCTTCCAGATCTAAACCCTATAGTCTTATTACTACCTTATCTTGTCTCCAGTAAAGAGTCTTATTTTCCCTGCTGGATTATTAGTTTTGTGAGGACAGGAACCAGATTTTAAACATGGTTGGTTTTTTTTTTTTTGGAGGGCAATTGGGGTTGAGTGACTTGCCCAAGGTCACACGGCTAGTTTTTGTGTTAAGTGTCTGAGGCCGGATTTGAATTGAGGTCCTCCTTACTCCAGGGCCGGTGCTCTATTCACTGCACCACCTAGCCACCCCTTAAACATGTTTCTTGGGCACAAAGCTCTGCTTGGTAAAATGCCTGCTGATTGATCCACATGTAAAAATCCTGGTCCTTGCAAACCAATAAACAAAGTGGGATGGCCTTTTTGAGGACAGGATGGAGTACAGGAGACTCACGGCAGGGATTGAGGGCACAGTAGTCGAATGGAGTTCCAGGGTCCATAGTGTAGCACCAAGGACCATATCTATCTCCATCTGGGTTCCGACAGAAATTCTCTTCTAGCCGTGGATCAGTGGTAGGTGTGAACCTTGAGATGGGGGTGGTGGACATGTTGAAATGCAAGAAGTTCCAAATCTTCCTCCCAGCTCCACCCCCCTCCCCAATTTGCCTCCAGAGTTCTTTGGACTTGGGAGACCATCATCACCATCTCTGACCCTTCAGTCTTCAGTAGGGCTATATGGGCAGGGTTCAGGAAAGAATAGACAGTGGTTCCCAAGCTAAGGACCAAGGTTAAGCAGGGTAGGTTTGAAGAGCTAGGGGCTAGAGTTTGGAGGAAGCCAGGAATGACCCCCTTCCTTTCCTCTGCCCCAGGAACCCAAGACTCACTGAGGCTTGTGAGGAGTGTTCTGGGACCAGTGCTGACAGACAATCCCCTTCCGGGTCTTACTAACAGAGCCCTGGTACTGCTCCCCATTTTCATAGTAACAATCTGTGGAATCAAGGTGAAGCAGAGGGTCACTGCCCTCCAAGTGACCACTGTGGAAGGGGCTTAAGGGGAGGGGTAGGAACAAGGGGCACTTTGAGCCCTCAGGCCAAACCCAGGCCCTGCCTAAGTCCTGCTCCCCACTCCCCCACTTCCCCTCCTCACCTTCTGCCTTGATGTCATCAGCACAGCGCTTGATGTGAAAACAGAAGGCCACACGCATGCCTGGCCGAGAAGTGAAGCACCAGGGAGCCTCTGAACCATCTGGGTTCCGACAGAAATTTTCCCGTAAATCCCTGAGGATGGAACCATAAATAATCAGTAATTCTTGAACCCAGGGCAAGAGGTATGAAAGGCATCACCTTTTTAAAACAATTCTTGTGGAGGAGACCAAGAGAAGGAGAGTTCCAAACTCAGAATACGGGACCCCTTATACAGAGGAAGGGAGAGAGGAAAGAGATCAGGAGATACCAAGAGGCATTACTGAGAGGCAGAGCTGGGCCAGGAAAGGAAGTAGGCCATTTGGTCACTTCCTACCTGATTACTCTTGCTCTCTGCAATTCATTTGTTTCTACCTGCTGAAGAAAGTACAAGTGCTACAAACATCCCTTAAATTTTTGAGCCCCTAGTCAAAGTTCCAGTTACCCACCCCAGTTACAACTTGGGTGAGGCAGAGTGAGGGGGATCTCAAAGTTCATCCCAGATAGCAGGGAATGATCTTATACAGAAAGACTTCTTTGCCTCTTCATCTTTTCTCCACATGCCAGGTGCTTAATAAATGCTTCGCTGAAGTCAGTGAAGGAGAGGACATAGTTTGAGAGTAAAAAGATGCTGGGAAGGTGATTTTAGGATGAGAGGGGAAATGTGAACACATTTATAAGCAGTGGAGCAAGAACCAACAGAGAAGGAGAGAAAGAGGGGATGACGGATGAGGCAAGGCCCAAGAAGAAATGGGCAGGAATGGGATGCGGACACCTCTAGAGGCAGAAGAAGACTACATCTTCCTTTGAGACTGAGGGACAGCAAAAGTCATCCAGTACATAGAGATTAGAGAGACACTGAGGAGTAGAGAAGTGATGAGGGCACTCCCATAAGCATGATGGAATGGCAAAAGGTCTGGGTTTGCATGCAAGCTTATGGTCACTTACTATCCAGGTGATTGGGGCAAGTCCACTGCTCTCTCTCTCTCTGGTCTTCAATTTCCTCACCCATAAAATGATGGGCATGGACTTGTTCTCCCTAAGGTCCTTGCCAACTCTAAATCCTGTATAGTCATGACAGAGAGCCTTACCCTTCTCAGTAAATATGGAGGAAGGGCATCAACAGAGAGGTGCCATGTTGGAGTAAATTTGGGGGCTTGAGGAAAAGGTTTAGGACAACTGCTGCATGGAATATAGGGAGTGGGGTCTAACAACAGATGAATGAAAGGATTACTATGCAGCATTGAGAGTCCTGTTGAAGTTAGGGAGATCCTGGTGTCTAGGCTGTCCACCACTTTCTGTTCCAAGTATGTGGGCATGAGTGAAGGAACACACAAACACACACACACACACACACACACTGTGTCTGCTCTATCTCATCTTTTTCTTTGTCTCTGTCTCTCTTCATGTCTCTCCATCTTTCTCTCTCTCTTTCTGTCTCTCCATCTCTGTCTTTCTGTCTCTCTCTGCTGTTCTCTGTCTCTGTGTCTCTTTCTCTGTCTCTATCTCTCTCTGTCTTTCTTTCTGTTTCTCCTTCTTTTCCAAGACTCACTTGCATTCATAGTTCTCAGGCAAGAAGTGGTGCTGGTGAGGGGTCTGGGCATCCCAGCGCTGGCATGGAATCCCCGTAGCTGTAGTGTTGGCCGTTCCTCGATAGTTTTCCCCTTTCCCCTTGAAGCAGTTGTGGGTGGCGTGTTTGGGTGGCGGCTGCTGCTGCCGTGTAGATGCTGAACAGACACAAGGATTTAGAATGAGAAGTGGATCTGATCCCATCCCAAGAAGGTCACAGGCCTGTGTGGACCTTCATTAACTCTCCTTTGAATGATCACAATATCCTAAATGTTCTCTTGGCCTCCAGTCTTTCTCTTTCCTTAACCTGGGGCCAGGCCTCCTGAGGATAGGCCCTGGAGAAGGTGCAGCCCTACCTTAGTGACAACCTGCCCTCCCTCTCCCCCCAACTCTGCCTGGTGGGAAAGCTTGCAGAGCAGACAATTCAAAGTGTAGTTGAAAATGCTGTGAAATTTAGATGAGGAAACCTCCATACCTGTTCCCTGCCACTTACTACCTGGGCAAGTTCTTTCCCCTCTCTGGGCTTCAGTTTCCTCCTAGAGGAACTCTAAGTCACCCTCCAACTCTAAATCCTATAACTTTACACTGCTAAAGTTCTAAGCCCCACCCACCATTTTAACCTGTAAACTCTAAAGAGCCTGGTAGAGTCTAGACACACTGTGCACTCTTGTACGGGTGGAGGGAGGTATGGGCCAACTCCCAACAGCCTGGCCTTCCCCAGGGCAGAATTTCCCCCTATACCCACTGCCCACTCACGGCATCTGGGGATCCTGCAAAACTCTCGCTCCTGCAGTGGGTTTGTGGTGTAACACCAGGGGTGTTCTGAGTTGTCTGGGTTTCGACAGTAATTGTCATTCAGGTTTTTATCTGGATACCTGGGGCGAGAGAAGTTCATCTCAGAACCTCTATCCCCAACTCCAAGGTAGGAGAGCAGAATGTGAATGGGTCCCTTGAGTCCTGCCATACTCCCCCATCTTCCAGTAAAGATTAAGAGGAAGGACAGAGAGAAAGGGGGAGCCTGCAGATGGTGTCAATGATCCTCAGCTTCCCCCCTGGCCTCAAGCAGCTCCCCCATGTACATACACACTAAGGAGCCGTGGGTACTGGTCCCCCTGCTCCCTGCCCCTGTACTGCCCAAAAAGTGCCCCCTCCCAGCCCAGAATCATACTTGCTGGGTTTGTAGGGATGCTTGTGAGGATACTGGAGGTCCCAGCGCTGACACTCCAGGCCTGACTCTGTGTAATCTAGAGAACCTTGGTAATCCTCCCCATTACAGGTGAAGCAGGTAGCTGTGGGGACAGAATCCCATAATTAGAACGACACCTATGTTTCTATAGGGTTTTCATATCAGCCACTTTGAGTGGCAGATAGTGCCAGGACTGGACCATCAGGGCCTGTGTGTTTAAACATTAGCAAACTCCAGGTAAGGAAACTCCCCTCCCCCTGCTCTGCAATTTAGAATCTTAAAGAGTTGCTGGAGGGCATTGAGCTCATCAACCTACTCAAGGTCATACAGCTCCTAAATGGCAAGACAGGATTTGAACACAGGTGTTCCGACTCGGAGTCCAGTGCTCTTAGCACTGTACCACACGGTTTGTCCAGGAGGGATTATGAGTCTCTAGAAACATCTGCTTTCTCAGGGTGTGACCCAGGTTTTTCCAGGGCTGGGGGGGCAGAAGTCATTGCTTTTACCTTAATGTTGTCACCCTCCTCCATCCTGTCCTGGAAGCAATAGAATGGATGCTTTGAGGGAATCCATTACACCTTGGGGGGACGGAGGAGGGAGTAGCATTGTGGGAGCCCCTCTGCCCAGACACCCTGGCCTGGCATGGGGGAGCAGGAGGAAGGAAAGTACCTGGGACTCACCCTCCTGACAAGTCTTGATACCACACGTCTGAAAGCGGATGTTGGGGTTGGTGGTGTAACACCAGGGGCCCTGCTGGTCACTGTCAGGGTTACGGCAGTAGTTCTTCTCTAGGCCATTTTGGGGATTTGGAGTATACCTGAGCAGGGAAAAAGGGGAACAGCATCACTGCCTTCAAGTGTTTGAAGAGCTATTGTGGGGAAGAAAGTTTAACATGTTCTGCTCAGCTCCAAAGACTCTCCTAGAAGCAGGAATTACAAGGTTCAAGGAGTCAGATTTGGCTCAACATAAGGAAAAAACTGGGTTGGATTGGCTGCTTTGGGAGGTAGTAAGCTCCCCATCCCGGGAGGCTGGTTGATCTCTTGTTAGGTATGCTGGAAAGGTAATTACTATACAGAACTAAGTGTTCTCTGAGGTCCTTTCTAGCCCTGACTTTCTATGGTCTATTCCCCATGGGAAGGACAGCTTAGGGGGCACCAAGTCACTTCCTTCTGTGCCTAGTCATGCAAAAGGTGGAAAGAGAAGGGATTGCGGAGCTGGGCTTTAGAGAAAGTGGCTTTTACCATAAATATGAGTGTGTCTCCCAAGATCCTCTGAAAAGGGAAGTGGTTTGTAGAGACCCTGGGGACAGGGCAGCCTGGACACAGCCCAGGCATGGGAACATCACACATAGGGTCAGTTAGGATTCTCTTCCTGGGGACTCTTTTGTACTTATCAGATTTCCTAACTTCTCCAAAGTCCTGGCTTTACCCTTTCTGTCTAATCAGCAAATATATATGGATGCCCTTTCCCAAGGGATAGGGCGTACACAGCTTTGCCCCTGTGAATTCTGTGCCCTGGGGTCTGGCCTTTTAGGGGAGTGGGGAAATAACAGTCTCTTGCCCTCACTCCCTCCTCCCTTTCCCTAGCCCAAAACCCAGAAGAACTCGAACTTGTGGTCCGCTGGGAATTTGTGGTTCCAGTGTTGACAGGGGATGCCTCCAGCAGTGATTGAAACAGTGCCCCGGTAACTGATCCCGTTGTTCACGATGCAGTCCCGCACATAGTCTGTGGAATACACCCCATCACCCCAGAACCAAATGCTTTCAGATGTCTGGCCCCAACAGGCTGAGTCCACCCTACAATTCAACAAAATTGAGTATCTTCCATTGGAATAACTGCCTAAACCATTCCCTGCCCTCCTTCTATCTCTGGCACAATCCACCCTGTGCAGGCTTTCCAAGTCCTTTGGTTTTCCTCCCTCTGGCTCCATCACAGCTGAAAGACCTTCAGGACACTATTCCTGAGTGCCTACCAGAATCTAAATTCTGATTTTGACAAGGACAAGGTTTTTGGCAGTCAGGCACCAAACAACTTGTTCAGCCTGGCCACACTGTTCTTCACTCCCTCAAGTCAAAATGGACCACACACAGTGCTACCCCAGTACACTCCTCTTACTCTCTCCCATCCCACATCTAGGTGGCACTCACACTGATCTTCTTGCCTGGAATGAACTTCCTCTCCTCCCTTTCCCCAGCACCTTTCTGCTGAAGCCCCATCCTTCCTTTAAGGCCCATGTGAACTGCTAGCTCCTCTATGAAGCCTTCGTTAACACTCCTCCCCATCCCTCTCAGAAGTGATCTCTCTTCTCTCTTTTGCCTTTATTTCAGTCTCCTTTGTATTATGGCTATTTTTAATATACAGTTTCAGGACTGTAGGTCAGAGGAGGGGTCTCAAAGGTCATTTAGTCCAACTCTCTCATTTTACACATGAGGACATGAGAATCTAAGTGACTTGTCCAAGGTCACCTGCATAGTAAGTGACCAAGGTGGGACTTGAACCCATGTCCTCTTACTCCAAATCCAATGCCTCTTGTGTCAGGTTCTCTTCTGTCCACTAACCCCATTAGACTGTAAACTCTCAAAGTTAAGGACGATGCCATTTAAAAACATTTTTGTGTCCCCAGCACCAAGGACAGCTCCACAAGAATAGCTGACATCTTAAAACATTTAATAAATTTAATTAAAAGTCTTGTGGTTCATAATGAGATACAAAAATATGTAACACAGCTCTCTGGGGAAAGAAGTATGAGGTAAGGGGTGGCTAGGTGGCACAGTGATGGAGCACTAGCCCTGGAGTCAGGAGGACCCGAGTTCAAATCCGACCTCAGACACTTGATACACTTACTAGCTGTGTGACTTTGGACAAGTCACACAACCCCAATTGCCCTCCAAAAAGCAAAAAAAAAAAAAAAAGAAGAAGAAGTATGGGGTAGGATATCCAACGGCCCCCAGAAGTGGGGAATAAATGGGAGGACTCATTGTTCACCAATAGCATTTGATTTTTTCTGTCTAGTTGAACCCTATTACCAGCAACTGGCCCCAAGACCACTGCCCTCTTTAATATTTCTCCCTAACTTCTAGGAAATTAGGTGGTCAGAGAGAGAGGGCCCAGGGTTCTGACCGCATCTTCCTTACTTCCAAACTGCCAATGCCTTCCTCCAGCCCTGTCCCCAGGCTGGACTTACCTTTCTTCTGGTAAAGGTCATACTGCACATTCTTTTGGAGCTGGGCCTGGGCAGAGTATTGGGTCCAAGACAACAGCTGGCATCCCTGGTTCCTTGGGATGTAGTGGAAAGCACTGGGGATATGGCCACAAGTAAGCAAAGGGGAAACTGGGAACTTCCTCTCCCTCCCCTGATACTTGGATCTAAGAGCCTGGGGCCAGATTCCTGGGGCTTCTACTTCCAGTTCAGCCAGTGGAGTGGGGGCACAAGACCCTCCAGGGGAGAGAAATAGCAACAACTTTGCACTGAGTTCTTGGATCCTAATACTGGGTCCGGGCAAAGGAGGGCGTCTCTTTAAGCTTTTCTCATACTTTGTTGGACTAATTCTGAATCTAGGGCCTTCTTTCTTTCATTTTCCCTATTTTGAAAGCTACTTCTTCTGTTTTTTTTTTTTGTTCCTATTTTTAAATCCAGAGATATGGCTATGGTGAGGGGTATGGCTAGTATGGCAATGGGCTATGTTTGTGGGTTGAGTGGGAGGGAGGAGGTAGAAGGTCTGGGAAGGGGGCTTTTAAAATGTGAGGCTGAATTCCTTTAGAATACTCAATGTTGAACTCAGAGCAGTCCGAAATGCCCTTAGCCATAGGATGAGAGCTAGTATCAAAAGGAGATCTCTCTTGTGAACTTTAGGGGTTAATTGGTTGTTGTATCAAATGACATTTGGGTGATAAAACTTTATTAGTGAATAAACTTGGATAAGTAGGCTGCTAGTTGGTCCAGTGGATAGAAGGCTGGCCTGGAAGTCAAGAAGACATGAATTTGAATCCTGACACAGAAATTTAGTATCTCTATCACCCAGTACCATCTAACCTCTAGGTAGTTAGATGGACCAGGGGACAGCATTCTGGACCTGGAGGTAGGAAGACCTGAGTCCAAATCCAGCCTCAGACACTTACTGGCTATGTGATCCTGGGTAAGTCACTAACCTCTTCCATTTGAATTTACTTATCTGTAAAATGGGAATGCATGCACTACCTACCTCAGGGTTGCTATGAGTAAAGTGCTGGGTGTATCTTAGAGTGGTACAGAAATGGGAGTTATTATGACTATTATTAATGTGATGGGGTCATTTTCTTCCATAGACATTTAGAATGACTTTCCTCTGGTGTGTGGTTTCTGAATGTATACATTCTCTCTGGCCTTGTAAGTAAATCCTAGAAAGCCCCACCCCAGTGGTGTGGAATAGATGGACATAGGCTAGAAGGGAAGGAGGGAGCAGAAGCCAGACTTAGATGTCCAAGAATGGCAGCAGGGGCAAGAGAAAAGGAAAAAAAAATCAAAAGCAAGGGTAGCTGCTATCTGATTCCAAGGAATCCCATAGATTCAGGGACCAACAGGGAAAGGCAACTTGGAGCAGTAAACAGAGCTCTAGACTTCAAGTTGGACAGATGCAGCGTATGACCCTGGGCAATCACTTAACCTCTATGGGCCTTAGTTTCCTTATCTAAAATGAAGGGCATCAATAGTCTCTAAAGTCCTGTCTAGTTCTAAATTTATGATCTTATGACCCTTGGGATTGAATACCTAGTTTGAGGTATGGTGAGCTGGGGACTTTAGAAATTAGCAATGGAGAAAGCCCTGAGTCCAGAGGCCTCAGGTTCCCTGAAACATTTCAGGAGAGAGGGAGGCAACCCAGAAAGTTAGACATGCTCAGCCAGATTCATTTCAGAACTAGAGTGGAGAGAGGAGGGCATCTGGGAACAAGGACCAGAAAATTGTGCCAGGAAGGGTATGGGGACCTGAGAAGGGGGGCAGGGACCCTTCCAGTCCATCCCTTTTTTCCATCCCTTCTCACCGACAGTCCAGAAGCTGGTTACAGAGCTGGGCACACTCTTCCACATCCATCAGTTTCTCCTGATTCTCCGGTTGGTAAGATGGGTGTTGCAGCTCCGTGGCAGTCAAGGACTGGAAGTCATTGAGTGGGGACCTTATTCCTGGTGGCCATGGAGAGGGACAGTCAACCTAGGCCAGGCAGGCCCCCATTTCCTTTGTCAGTCTACAGTGTATGCCTATGTTCATGGGAATGTCTGTATGTATATGTGTTTGAATGTGTGACAATCTGCTTGAAAAGCCAGGCAAGGCAGGGTGACTAAAACTTTGTCTCAGGATTGGGGAATTGCCAAAGAGCAGGATAATTTCCCCAAGGGGGAGAGGTTGACTTAGAATTCCACTAAAGGAATGGGGGCTAGGCAGAGGGCCTGCTGCTGGGGTGAGAATTATGACTGTGGACAGGTAAAACCGGGGCAGGACAGTGAGAGGGAAGGAGGGAGGGAGTAATGTGATTGTCTTGTGGGGCTCCTAGAATAGAGTCTGAAACTGTCAGAACTCAGGCTCTGCCAAGACCCCAGTCCAGGAAACCAGCAAACATGTCATCAGGGCTGACTTGCATTAGACTATAAGCTTCTTGAGAGAAGGGAGTGTTTTCTTTCTTTGAATTCCCAGGGCTTAACACAGTGACTGGTTCCATAGTAGGTGTTTAATAGATACTATTTGCCTGACTTTATTTGATATATCAGCTCTTCAGAGGCCTTGGCAGATTGTCATGATGCCCAGGAAAAGAGTGCAGCCGCTGGGACCAGCATCAGGCTGGGAAGGGCCCTATCTCTCTTCTTCCCCTCCCTTCCATGATTGGACTTTAGGGGAAAGACCTTTTAATCTAAGGGCCAAAGCAGGGGAAATGAACCAGTGCCTCCTTTCTTGCTAAAGGATGTACTCCTCTGATCCTGGGTAACTTTCTTGGCCCACCTGTGTTTACCTACTCAGGCTTATCAAATGATCCCCAGTCCCGGAGCCAAGGGGACAGGAGAACCAGGCTGAAAGTATGGCAGGCTTTCCTGTGATGACAGAGTGGGAGCCCCTGCAGGGCTGCCCAGGGTGAGGAAATGCTTCCTGAAGCCTAGGTGTTCTCAGCACAGTCTGTATCACAAGCAGACCGGGGGTGGGGGTGGGGGCGGGGGCCCTCTGCCTCTAGCTCAGCCAGGCCAGGGAGAGAACCAGGAGCTGGAGGTCCAAGGTTTCCCGGAAGTACCTCTGCCTCCCCCAGCCCCCACACACAAGCTACTGAAATTCTCCCTTGGAGCAGAACTGGGGCTATAGGGGTTGGCAGAGGATTAAGTTGGGGCCAGCATTTGCGTGGGAGGACCAAAGTTTCACTTCCTATTTAGTTGCTTGTCTTGGCCATGAGAACAGAGCCTCCTGATCTGCAAGATCCCTCTGTTCCTATGAGAGGCTAAAACAACAGCAAAAAAAAAAATGTAATGGTTGGAGAACTGGTTGCTCATCTCCGTTCTGACATTAATTCTAGTTTCCTCATCTCTAGCTCTATAAAATGGGAAGGTTGACCAGGGTGGTTTCTAAGGTCCCTTGCATCTTTTGACATTCTATGAATCTCTGAGAGTTGGGCTCCAGCTCAGCTCAGATTCAATTTCAGTATGAGTAATGAGTCACTTCTCTTCTCTAGAACCTCAGTTTCCTCTGATGCAAAGCTGAGGCTCACAGGATCATAGATTTCAGGCTGGAAGTAAACTTAGATGTCCTCTAGACCAATCCTGTTATGTTATAAAGAAGGAAAACAAGACCTTTTACAAACAGAAGAAACTGTTAGAATCTGTAAGGTCCTTGCCAGTGCTAACGTGACTCTTGGAGTTTTTGCTAATTTGGGGTTTTTGGGGGGGTGCAATAAGGTGTGTTAGAAAAACATGCCACTGTTTGCTATAAAGTTTTGCCACCACCCTTGGCTCCCAAGACACCTGGGATGACAAACCATGGCATACCTCAGCTCCTAGTTATCAGGAATTAGGTTAAATAGGAGTTAGGTTAAATAGAGTGGGATGGTCAGTCTCACCAACTGAGGCTTAGTGGTGCGTTAGACTCCCTGTTTCCTGCTCACCCCACCATTGGAGGGTACTTTTTGTGACCAAACCCTAGCAAAGTTTCTGGTACTTGTAAAAGGTCCCAAAATTTCCTAAATTTTTCCTAGTTAAGCAGTATCTATAACTCTGTGTGTGTGTGTGTGTGTGTGTGTGTGTGTGTGTGTGTCCCTGTGTCCGTTAGCTTAGATGGATTTTTGAGTCACCCCATCCTGGGGCCAAAGGTGATGGTATTGGTCTGGTCCCATGGGGCTGGATAAGAGAGAAGCCAATTACATTGGTAATAGGTAATGTAGAGGAGAGGCACCAAATTGTATAAGCATGCATGTCTTTGCATATGATTTGCTGGAGGCAGGAACAGAAAAGGAAAAGGGAGAGAGGCAGAGGCAAAAAATGATGTAGCAGAGGAAGAAGAGGGCACTAGTATTTGAATCATGGACTGCCCTTCCTCCCTTTGTCCCAGGTGTGAGGAATTAAGGGAAAGGAGCTCACCTGGGGTGCTGGCACATAGGATCGAAGGCAGGAAGACCATGAAGGGCCACATCCTCCCCGTTCTAGGATTTTCAGATTAAGTTGACCCTGGACACCTTTCTACCTCTCTCCCACCCCTCCCTCAATCCTGGAGAGGTTGCATTCAAGTCCACACAGTTTCTCCTCTTTAGCCCACACTGTTCAATCTCAAAACACATTTGCCTCTGATCACGAGCCTGGGCCAAGGGAAGGGGAGGGACTCTGGGGAAAAGATCCAATAGGGTTGGGCATGTGGGAAGAGATCCTGGGATCCCTTCCCAATCCATCCACCTATAGGAGCTTTTCCTGATAACTTGGCCTCTGACCTCACTCCATAAACAATTCCCCTAATGTGCTTAACCCACCCCTTACTCCGGGAAACAAAATTGTGAAATCTGTCTTTGTGGGAATCTCTTAGCAGGGTAATAACAGCCACAAGATTTAGGGAAGGTCCAAGACCCAGGAATTGTCCTACGCTCCTTCCTCTCTCCTTTTCTCCTCCAAATAGAGTGTGAGCTCAAAGAATGTCAGCTCTAAAAACAGTTACTGAAATTATTGTTTGTGTGGCAAGAATGTAGGGGAAAAGTCCACATCTGGAGGGGGAGGAGACGCTAAGGTTGTTAAATCTCTCTGAGGTTTGTCAATATTTCCAAGTAATCTGTAAGGTCCTGGAAAATTAGCCTCCAGGGACAAGATGGAAATTCAGAGGAATTCATTTGTCCTAATCAGGAGCCAGGAGTCTTTGAGTTGAGGGGAGGGAGGAGCATGGCAGTGAGATTGAGAAAGCTTTGACAGTCATCTGAAGGGCCAAAGGATGTGAGTGGGTCAACTTTGGGCTAGGAGGGACAGGGAGGATGTATTAATTGGCCCCCAGGCATGCTGTTTGGGGCAGTCCCACAAAAAAAGAAGAAAGCTTGCTTCTCAGAAGATGATCCTGCAGGAGATGACAACATCAGCTTGGCAGAGAAATGGGATCATAGTGAAGATTTTCCATGAGGCAATACTAGGAGTGTGGCTTGCCTAGCAGTTCCCACTAATGTGGGAATAGAGACAAAGAATGATTCCTAATTGATTTTCCCCTTATTATTTACATTGCTTATTGTTCAGTCCTTTCAGGTGAGTCCAACTCTTCATGACTTAATTCAGAGTTTTCTTGGCAAAGATGCTGCAGTGGTTCGATACTTCATTCTCCAGCTCAGTTTACATAGGATGAAGCTGAGGCAACATGGGTTAAGTGACTTGTCCAGGGTCACACAGGTAGCCAATGTCTGAGGTTGGAGTTGAACTCAGGTCTTCCTGACTCCAGGCTCAACACTCTTATCCTCTGCAACACCTAGTTGCCCTAGAACTCACTGTCTGTTGAGGCAATCCATTCCAGGACAATTTTGTTAGGATTGTTTTCCTTACATTGACCCAGTCTGTCTCCCTGCAGCTTCTACCCTATTCCTCCCCTCTAGTGCAACAAATGAAAGATAGCATGGAGGGTGAAAAGTATTCTGGTTTTAGAGTCAGAGGTTCTGGCTACAAATCCTTGCTCTACCACTTACTAGCTGTGTGGCTTTGGGTGAGTCACCAAACCTCTCTGGACCAGTTCCCTTATCTGTAAAATAAGGAAGTTGGGCCAGATTCTCTAATGACCCTTGCAGATCTAAATCAATGATGTTGATTCATCTTTTACTTAAAAGCTCTACAAATACTTGAAAACAACTATCATGTCTCCCCAACCCCAACTCCCCTAAATCTTCTCTTCTCCAAAGTAAACATCCCCAGCTTCTTCAACTCTTTCCCCCTGATTTCCCCTAGGAGATAAATAAAGCCTGAGAGATACCCATAGAATTAGGAGTCTGGAGTTCTGAGTCCCAGTGACCTTAGGCAAGTTGCTAAAAATCTTTGGATTTAATTTCCTCCCTCTTTTTTCCCTCCGCTATTGTATTTATTTATTCCTCTCCCCCCCACCCCAATCCTTCTATTTTTTAAAAATTTGTTTATTTTTGCTTTTCAACATTCAATTTTGTAAGATTGAGTTCTAAAATTTTTCTTCTCCCTTCCCCACCCAAGACAGCATGTAATCTGATATAGGTTATACTTGTACAATCATATTAAACATATTTCCACATTAGTCATGCTGTGAAAGAAGAATCAGAACAAAAGGGAAAAAACATGAGAAAGAAAAAACAAGAAAAAGTATGCTTTAATCTACATTCAGGCTCCATAGTTCTTTCTCTGGATATGGAGAGTATTTTCCATCATGAGCCTTTTGGACTTGTCTTAGATCATTGCATTGGTGAGAAGAGCTAAGTCTATCAAAGTTGGTCATTGCACATTGTTGCTATTGCTGTGTACAATGTTCTCCTGGTTCTGTTCACCTCACTCAGCATCAGTTTATGTAAGTCTTTCCAGGTTTTTCTGAAACCCACCTGCTCATTATTTCTTATGGAGCAATAGTATTCCATTTTATTTATATGCCACAACTTGGTCAGTCATTCCCCAGTTGATGTTTCTTCCCTCTTCTTCAGAAAATTACAATTTGAGCCAACCTTCTCAACTTATAGGAAAAATGGGAGCATAAAATGAAACAGAATTAAGAGCCTGAAGAACCTCGAAGGCTGTTCTTCCAGCTACCCAGTATAGATTTTGTATCTACCTAGTCTTCCCCATTAGACTGTGAGCTCCTTAAGGATAGGGATCCTATTTTTTCCCTTCTTTAAACCCCTAGCATTTAGCAAAGTGCCTGGTACATAGTAGGCATTTTATAAATGCTTGTTGATTTGCCTTGTCTTGCCTACTGGGTATCTATCCCTCCTGCCTCAGCTGTGTCAGCCAACCATGGGCTCAAGAGCCTTATCATCACCCTATTTCTGCAGTCTTATCAGCTGCCAGATGGTGGGTAGAACCGGTCTCACAGAGGAACAAAGGGCCCTATTCCTTCATACCCACTCTACATGCTCAGACTCTGAATAGATCTGAGCTCAACCAGGGATAAGTCACTATCTCCTCCCCGACCTCACTCTAATTCTTTTCAATGTGATTCAATTTAGCAAACATTTATTAAGCTCCTATCATAGGCAGAAGTCTAGGATCCTGGGGGGAGGGACACAAAAAGACAGATAAAATACAGACCCTGCTCTTAAGCAGTTTACAATCTAGTGGGAGCAATAAATATTAGAATGTAGATATCTTTAGCATGAGGGAGAGTGAGCTGAACAGAAGAGATTTTCAGATGAAATGGGATGAGAAATGAGTCAAGAAAGATACCTTTGGGGGTGGGGGAAGAGGGTGAGGGAAGCAGGAAATGGAAGTAGAGTGATGCAACTGATAGTTCCCTGGATTTGGGGTCAGAAGACCTGGATTTACTACTTTCAATCTGTGTCTTTGGGTCAGTCATCCCCTCCCCACCCTTCTGTGAGCTTATCTGCTCATCTGCAAAATGGGAACATTGACCTAGATGACCTCTGAGGTCCCTTTTTGGTTTGAGTCTATATAGGATTGTCTGCTCTGTGCTACAGAATGACTCCTGATTCTGACATTCTATGCTTCTGTAAATGGAGCTGCTGATCTGGAGTGTTCGAGAAAGCCTAGTAAGAAGATTTTAGTGTTGCATGTGGCACACAATTTACAAATTAGTCCTTGGAAAATTGCCTCAGTTTAAAGGCACACTGAGGATAAGCAACCATCCAAAATGATACTTCACAAGCCCCCATTGATGTGTTTACTTTTACTAGCTAATCAGAATCTAGTGCATCAGTTTAAAGTAAAAGACATTTATATAAATAAAATGATGGGAAAATATCTTTCTGTGTACATTGCATACACTCCACCACAGGTAAGGGAAACCAGGCTCATAGAGAATGTAGTGTTGAGCACATCTCTACCCTTCCCTTCCCCTAATTGATCTATGGGCAGGCATTTCAGCACAACTCCACCCTTCCCTCCCCTAATTGATCCATGAGCAGGAATTTCAGCCTAGGATAAAATCCCTGCTCCATTCTTCCCCATCCCCTGCCCCCTCCCCCCCCACACACACCTACCAGATATTTCCCATCTCCACCCATTCTAGGTTCCCTGTCCCTCAGCCTAGGGAATAACTTCAAGGTCTTGGGGAAATTCAAATATACACTGACCAATCACTGATTTTAGTTTCAGCTTACATAACCTGACTACTATAATCTTTTTAAAAACCGGCACATTGTCCATGCCAACTCACTGACTGATCTGGGTGTGTGACCCCGGCAGTCCCGCGGTAATAAAATCTACTTCCAAATTTATTCTTGGGGATCTTCTGTCTCGATCCTTTCATGCTCTACAGTAGCACGAGGGGAAAGGACACACAGAGAACACTTGTGACTAATGAGCATACTAGAAGGCTCCTACTTTGGAACATATGTGGTCCCAGCTCAGATGCGGCAACTCATTTCTCTAAAGCTACAGAGCTTTTAATATTGACTAACCAATCAATCAACAAATATTAAAAAGTTCTTACTATTATCAGTTCCTGTAGTGGGCACTAAGGATAAAAGGATAAAGAATAAAATCCAATTAATTCAATAAATATTAAGTGCCTGTTATGTGCCATCATAAGCACTGAGGATACAATGAAGCAGAAGAAAGCCAATCCCTGCCTTCAAGGAGTTTACAATCTAATGGAGAAAATAACAAATACATACATAAATATATATGGCACAAACATAAAGTGAACAGACACAAAGTAGTTGCATATAAGGCAGTTTGGGAGAGGGATTCTAGCAATTAGGAAGATCAGGAAAAGTGTAAAACAGAAGATTGTGCTTGAGATATATCTTAAAGAGAGAGACTAGCAAGCTGAGATAAGGAGAAAGGGCATTCCAGGAATATGGGACAGCTAGTACAAAGGCACAAAAAAAGAAATGGAGCACACTAAGACTTTTGGGACACCTTGTGTGTTTACAATATATGTACATATTAATGTATACATATATGTGCATATCTGCAAGTCATCTGATAGTCAAATACATGGGAACCAATGAGGTTATCAAGAGAGAGCACAGAGAGAAAGACCTAAAATGGAATCTTGGAGATCACCCAAGAGGCATGATGATGAGCTGATGAAGGAGATGAAGGTCAGATGGGTAGGAGGAAAACCAGGAGAGAATGAGAGAATGTTACAAAAACCTAGATATTAGAGATCATCCATGGGGAGAGGGGTGGTCAACTGTGTCTAACGTAGCAAACAGGTTGAAAAGGATGGAAACTGAGAAAAAATCATCAGTTTTGGCACTGAAGAGAAAATTGATACATTCAGAAAGCAGTTTCAATTGAGTGATGAAGTTGGAAACCAGATTGTAAAGTGTTGAAGAGTGACAAAGAATGGACATAGTGAATGTAGACATTTCTTTTTCAAGAGTTTGGTTGAAAATGGAGGAGAGATATATTAGCTTGAGGGGATGACAGGGACTAGTGTTTTTGAAGCACTGGGGAAACTATGCATATTCGAAGGAAGTAGGGAAGAAACCAGTAGATAGAAATTAAAGATGTAAGAGAAGAGGTCATGATTGAGGATGAAATCTGCTGGAGATGATGGAAGGGGATGGGATCAAGGGGATACATAGAAGAGCTAGCCTTGGCAAAGAGAAGGGCCACCTCTTTGTTAGAGACTTCGGGAAAGGAAAGAGAATGGGAAAGAATAGAAAAGGGGTGGTCTATTGGAGAGAGTTCTGGATGCAGAAATTTGAAGACCTGAATTGGAGTCCAAATTCATCCACTTGCGAGTTGTGAGACCTTGGGCAAGTTACTCTCTCTCTGTACCTCACTTTCCTCATGTGTAAAAAAAATGGAGATTAAAAACAGCACCTACCTTACCTTGTTGTGAGGTTCAACTGTGATAATTTATGTAAAGGGCTTTGCCAAACCATAAAGCACTATATAAATACTAGCCATTATTATTATTGAGATGAATAGAATGGAAGGAGTTCACATCTAATGGTCTTAATTTTCTCAAAAAAAAGCCAATATCTTTACATGGTGTGACAGCACGGATGATAAGGTGTGGGAGGCTTGAGGAAGGAAGATTTGTGATAGCTTTGGTGGAGAATGAGATAGGGAATAAATGACGGTGGAACAAAAGGTCTGCCTAGCTTCAATGAGGGCCCAGGTGGATAACATAATTATAATATATCCAGCCGACATGGTTGTGGGACATCCTCTGGCTGCATTACTTTGTGAGTAGGAGAAGAGGAAGGGAATGGTTTGAGTAATCCAGGGCTGAGAAGTGGAAAGAAATGAACAACAATAGGACATTGGGAGCAAGGGATTGGAAAGCAGTCCATCCTATTGTCTGGGTATCTAATGTTGGCTATCCAACCTCTTCAGGATCAGTTGTTTCTGTTACCATCTGCTCAGATAGAACACTTCTTTTTTCTTTTGGAGGGCAATTGGGGTTAAGGGTTAAGTAACTTGCCCAAGGTCACACGGCTAGGTGTGTGTGTGTGTGTGTGTGTGTGTGTGTGTGTGTGTGTGTGTGTG